>NC_053023.1:53179928-53319676 GCF_003073215.2 Triticum urartu
CGTCCGTTCCGGGGACCCCTACAGCGAAGGGATCGAGGACGTCTTCCACTTTCGGTCGCCGTGGATCTCCGTCGGGGATCATCGTCTTCGAGCCTTCCCCGAGCTCACCGCTTAGCCCGTCGTCCTCACTGTGAGCCGTTGCGCCGGTTGCGCTCCTTCCTTTTCGCTTTAGCCGTCCCCATCGTAGAGTCCGTCGAGCTCCGCCCGTAGTCGCCGCCCCGTTCGTCGACTCGTCGTCGCCGCCCACGCTCGATTGACCATGCGCGCGCGCTCGCGTCGCTGTACTGACTGTTGTAGCTTGTCGTGCTGGCCGTGCACCGCGCCCGCGCCACCCGCTGCCGCGCCCCTGCTGCGCTGCTGTAGCCACTGCCACGCTGCTCTACTTGCTGCTTGCCGGCCGTCGCCCCCTGGTCCGCCGGCCTGCAACCGCGGCCTGCCTTGCCCCTCGCCTCGCGTCGCTCACCGGCCCAGCCTCACGCCGTGCAGCACCGCGCCCAACTCATGTGCATGCTGTTGCTGCTCTCCTGAATGTACTACTACTAGTTACTGTAGCTACTACTAGCTAGCTTTGCTAAATCTACACTGTCTAACCCTCTAAACAGCCCATAAACTGCAGTTAAACAACTATTAACAAGGCTAAGAAAATTATGAGTAGAAAGTATACTTGATAAACTTTAATTTATCCCACTGGATCAAGTCCTTTCAAAGCATCGATTAAATCCTACAAAAATCACAAAATTTAATCTTCTCTTACACTTAGCATTGTGTGTGTGTGTACAGCCATCACTGGCCGACCCGTATAAATTAGCTTAGGGGTAGTTTCTAGTTAGTTTAATTGCTAGCCAATGACAAGTGGGGCCCCTATTTAGATTAGATAAATCTACTTGGGAATTTAATAAAACTGATTAACTTTTAGTTATTTCGCTGACATGTCGCCCTGCTGTAAATTAAAATGATAGATTAAATTAAAAGTGCCTAAGTCTATGATAGTCGGGACCCACCTTTACTATTCATCTTTTGACCGGTCAAATGTTGACAGGGTCAACTCTGTTGACTGGACCCTCCCTGGCCCACTGTCAGCCTCTATGTGTACACAGAGCTGGCTACACATAGCAATTTGTCATTTAATTTCGAATTAAAACAATTTTAGAATGTTGTTTAAATCTTTGAAAAATTATAGAAAATAATCCGTAACTCGGATGAAAAAGTTTTATACATGAAAGTTGATCAGAACGACGAGACGAATTTGAATACGCGGCCCGTTTATCCGCCACGCATCCCTAGCATAGCGAACACGCAACTTTCCCCCTCCGTTTCATCTGTCCGAGAACGCGAAACACCGGGAATACATTCCCGGATGTTTTCCCCCTTCACCGGTACCACCTCGTACCGCGTTAGGGCACACCTAGCATCACGCTTTGTCATGTCATGCATCGTCATGCATTTGTTTGCATTATATTTATTGTTTCTTCCCCCTCTTCTCTCGCTAGACACCGAGACCGACGCCGCTGCTACCCAGTACGACTACGGTGTTGACGACCCCTCTCTCTTCCAGAGCAACCAGGCAAGCCCCCGCTTTGATCACCAGATATCGCCTACTCTTCTCTATACTTCTTGCATTAGAGTAGTGTAGCATGTTACTGCTTTCCGTTATTCCTATCCTGATGCATAGCCTGTCCTTGCTACTACTGTTGTTACCATTACCTGCTATCCTACTGCTTAGTATAGGATGCTAGTGTTCCATCAGTGGCCCTACACTCTTGTCCGTCTGCCATGCTATACTACTGGGCCGTGATCACTTCGGGAGGTGATCACGGGCATATACTAAATACTTTACACATTTACATTACTTATGATACTGTTCGGAGATGGGGGCTGAAGGGGCAGGTGGCTCCATCCCGGTAGAGGTGGGCCTGGGTTCCCGACGGCCCCCGACTGTTACTTTGTGGCGGAGCGATAGGGCAGGTTGAGACCACCTAGGAGAGAGGTGGGCCTGGCCCTGGTCGGCGTTCGTAGATACTTAACACGTTAAACGAGATCTTGGTATTTGATCTGAGTCTGGCCATTTGGTCTATACGCACTAACCATCTACGCGGGAGTAGTTATGGGTATCCCAGCGTCGTGGTATCAGCCGAAGCCTTCGTGACGTCAGCGACTGAGCGGCGCGCGCCGGATTGGAACGTAAGCCTGCTCTTGTATTAAGGGGGCTAGTTCTGCTTCCGGCCGCGTTCGCAATGTGCAGGTGTGCTAAGGGCGCTGGGCCCAGACCCCTGTGCGCTTAGGTTTAGACCGGCGTGCTGACCTCTCTGTTGTGCCTAGGTGGGGCTGCGACGTGTTGATCTTCCGAGGCTGGGCATGACCCAGGAAAGTGTGTCCGGCCAAATGGGATCGAGCGTGTTGGGATATGTGGTGCACCCCTGCAGGGAAGTTAATCTATTCGAATAGCCGTGATCTTCGGTAACAGGACGACTAGGAGTTGTACCTTGACCTTATGACAACTAGAACCGAATAATTAATAAAACACACCCTTCCAAGTGCCAGATACAACCGGTGATCGCTCTCTCACAGGGCGACGAGGGGAGGATCATCGGTTAGGATTATGCTATGCGATTCTACTTGGAGGACTTCAGTCTACTCTCTTCTACATGCTGCAAGACGGAGGCTGCCAGAAGCGTAGTCTTCGAAAGGACTAGCTATCCCCCCCTTATCCCGGCTTTCTACAGTTCAGTCCACATATAATAGCCTTATTCCAGTTGATACCAATGCATACATATGTAGTGTAGCTCCTTGCTTGCGAGTACTTTGGATGAGTACTCACGGTTGCTTTCTCCTTCTTTTCCCTCTATCCCTTCTACCTGGTTGTCGCAACCAGATGTTGGAGCCCAGGAGCCAGACGCCACCGTCGACGACGACTCCTACTACATCGGAGGTGCCTACTACTACGTGCTGCCCGCTGACGACGACCAGGAGTAGTTTAGGAGGATCCCAGGCAGGAGGCCTACGCCTCTTTCGATCTGTATCCCAGTTTGTGCTAGCCTTCTTAAGGCAAACTTGTTTAACTTATGCCTGTACTCAGATATTGTTGCTTCTGCTGACTCGTCTATGATCGAGCTCTTGTATTCGAGCCCTCGAGGCCCCTGGCTTGTAATATGATGCTTGTATGACTTTTTTTATTTGTAGAGTTGTGCTGTGATATCTTCCCGTGAGTCCCTGATCTTGATCGTACACGTTTGCGTGTATGATTAGTGTACGATTAGATCGGGGCGTCACAAGTTGGTATCAGAGCCGACTGCCTGTAGGAATCCCCCTTCCACACTCCTTGGCCGAAGTCGAGTCTAGACATTACAAAACTTTTACTAACATGGCTGTGTGTCTTACGGGCCCACGTCGCCATTTGGGTGGTATTAGGATCTTTTACTCCTCGTCTATACTCTGGGACTCTGAGCTCTCTTCTATTCGGGTTAAATGATTTTGCAAAAAAAAACTAACTTTAGGTTCTCGATAATACTTTCTCCCGGAGAGCCCCTCAGTTCAGATGGTTGCCTGATGCACTAGAAGATTCCGAAGTTACTCTACGATGTTCTCTCGAGTCTTTGTGACATCGCATTTGCGATTTTCTTCCACCATCAACCCCTATGAAAACTGCATACACTTGCCATTCATACAATCATTCCCCGTTGATCTTGTTATTACAAGATGTCCCGAAATACTCTCTGTTGTTCTGAGAATCCTTTGAGCTTAGTGCCTTGCTGTACTTTGTCACCTGAATACCCCTACGGATAATTCTCGCACTTACCGAGTATCCGCTCATCCCCAGTTGATTCAGGTATTTCACACAAGTCTTCGTAATACTGTTCGTTCTTCTGAAAATCCTCTACAGCCTAATGCTCTTGAAATTCTTGATTGCTTGCATTATGGTTAATCCCATAAGTCTAGTAATCTTGTTGACATCCATTGTCATTGTCATTTTGAGTCCATTGATTCAATTTGTTGCGAATGCTCGCAATCCTCAAACAGATCCTAGAATTCATCCTTCCGGCTCAGACGTCGTTTTAATCATGAACTGGTTCTCGCCAATTAAATTGTCGTCGATTGTGCCCCTAAGTCTATTGAACTTATCCATCCTTGATCAGAGCGTCTGCTTCTGATCCTTCGCTTTGTAAATCATAATTCCTTAGCAATTGAGCTCTAAGTTATTCAGTTGTTTCTATAATCCAATGTCCTTGCCTTGCTTCTTCCTCTGGTTGTGTGCCGATACTCACCCCAGATCCTTTGTTGGATTTTATCCGACAATGTCCTTCATATTCAATAACCTTGAGCCTTTCCTAGGAAATATACCGCCTTTGGTAAATTGTATCCCCTGCTTTGTCAACCATGCTCTGCTATCGAGCTTGTGTTATTTACTCCTGAAGTTTGTGGTATATGTTCCTAAGAGGCCCCCATGGGTTGGACATATGCCTTCTCTAAACTATGTGAACCCGGAAACTACTACGGGTCATACTCTACTAGTGTTATGTCAGATAAACTTTCAACACACAATTTCGTTGAAGACGAGAAGTGAATGAAAGGTTATGCATTAAAGAAGTGGGAGTCGACCTTGAACTTTGTGTTCATGCCCATGGACACGATGTCGATCTTATCATTAAAGCTTCTCTTAAATTAATTACTCCCTTGGTATAAGTTCATATTATATCTGGGATCTGGCCTTTTGCAATCGTGGTTTCGACCATGTTCTCTTTTAGGTACCGTTTCTCGTGAAAGTTTAAGCACTTGTCTTCTGCAGAGCAATACCCCAGTCCAACCTCTACTTTGATCTGTCGTCGATTATTACCCCCTGGTATCTCGAGGATACCACGGAATACATAACTTCTTATGAGTTCTTCATCAACTAATATTCTTGCCGATTCCAATTTTTCCAACGGGTTCTCAATTGTTAGAACCCCTCAAGGACACCGACAACTGAATTGAGTCTGCACTACGATTCGACAACTCTTGGTAACCTTCATTACTTACGAGTCTGAACTCGATCACGTCATTCCGAGCCTACTCGTCTTTATCATTATCGTGCCAAATTTTAACTGTGCTACCTGGTCCTTCTTTCCGGAGCACAATTTCGACGATGGGCTAAGCTTACTTCGATCTTCCTTGTCTTATCGTTTCACCTCAAACAACAAACTTGATTTCAAGTTTGTGTCGTACCCATGGTTCCAATAACCTTTCGCTTCATCATTCGTTTGACTTGATGTCATCGCCGACCGATTACATCTCCATGAAACCTCTCGACAGAAATTGTCATGATCATCATCAACATTTCGAGCTCCTCAAGGATATCAGTTGAATTCCTAATGAGAAATACCATCCTTGCCCTTGATGATTTGTCTTATCATCGACCACTCGATTTCCTTCCGTTCAACACAAACTTGTTCGTGTTTTGTGTTATACCTTGAGATCCTTGCTATCCAGCATTTGTTCTCCTTTACCTTGGAGTATTACCATCTTTTATGTCAAGAATGTTGTGAGAATTTCACCACCTCTTAAGAATTCTTGATATAGGTGATACTTCTTGCCATATCCGTTCATTCCTTGGCCGCGAGTTCAAAAGTTCTAGCAACCCTTTTGCTTTGAAGTTAATGGTCGATATTTCATTCTTAGACCATTGGTTGCCGAATCACCATTCTAACCTTGATCATGCTACCTAAACCCATATTTCGGGTGGACCTTTCAACCAATGTTTAATTGTGTATGTTCTCCTCGAGCATATTTCACTATATCATTTGATTCGACAAATGTTATCTCCTTATCCACATAACTGTGGAGACCCATCTTTTGGGATACCATCGTTGAATTATCACTGAGTCCATCAGCCACCTCCTCATCCTCTCCTTGGCTTAAATGATGAACTCATGATTCGGAACTTGCTTCCATAGTTCATTTCCCGAGAATCTTGCAAATCATCTCGTCAATTTGTGTCTCATCTTTTCTTCTCAGGCACCCTAAGTCTGAGGTATCCTGACACCAATCAGATCTGAATCTCGGTCACATATGATGGTTGGAACATATTTTCAAGAATTATAACATTGATCCTCATATGACCCGGTAAGGTGATGTCATGCCTAGCACGCCTGACCAGAGGACCTAGTGTTATAGTTTCCTCTTCAGCAAGGTTATCCATTCTTCCATGAGGAAATTGTAAAACTTATTCTACAAGTTGTTCCTGATGGATCCTTCGTGCATCCAAACTTCGAACCTTAATTGATGACCATGTCAATGCTATCTCGAAGCATGTCTGTGGTACTCTGATTTTCAACAAGAACATTTGAAGCACAATGCTAAATTCTCTTTATCAATTATCCAAACACCGTTGTATGGGTAACGTCATGAAATTCCTCTCCCTTTACCTCAATGGTTCTCTACTTTCTATCCTGTCATGGATATCATGCCCCGCTTGTCCTTGGGAAGGATATACCCCTGAAATATGTGTGTATACACATTTTTACTCCCCATTGTTCTGATTAAACCTGCTAATCACTTTTCCTTTCCATTGTCTTGTTTAACCTTTCTCGTGGTTTATATGATCTAAGCAGTAATGTTCGTTGCTTATGAACACCCTGGTGTACAACCTTATCAGTAAGGTCGTGTTACTATTGTAGATGACATTTCGGTAAACCACCGATGGACAAGAACTTTGCCTATTGGTCCGCCTCGTTTCAACAAGCAGGAAAATGGTTCTCTTCGTCCCTCGCCCTTGGTACTGATGTGTTGCCGACATGACCGACAGACTATCCTCTGACATGCCTTGCTTACATGATCGTGCAAGATGTCACCGTCCTTCCTACTTTTAACCACATGGTGGGCCCATAACCCACAGTTCCACAGGATCGAAACCTGACTCTCCTGTACACCTTGTTAACAAAGTTATCCCTTGCTCTTGGTTTCGTAGGTAATTCGCGAGCCACCTTCCTAGTGCTCCATTCTAGTATCAGACGCAATACTTACTCTCGCTGCTGTGAACCCTTTCTCACTATGGTTCAGACATTGAACAACTATCTATCCGCTTGGGCCCTCTCATTGTACCTTCGTACCTTACTCTCGATGTATTTTATATGTTCAACTCAAGAGAAAATCTTATGCTCATTCATGGGTTAACCCCCAAATTGTTTCCCTCATAGGCATTTTGTCGTAGCCGAGCTGCCCCTTACCTATTCGTAAGTACGTTGCAGTTCCCAAAGAAAAGGACGAATTCACCATGATGACCTGAAGCAGAGAAATGAATACATCAATGTATTGGACCGGCCTCTTCGAGAAAAGCAAGCCAGGATGAGAAGACATGCTAGATTCGATACCAAACCTTCCCCTTACTCCCCTCTTAAATCTCGGGGCGAGATTTCTTGTAGTGGAGGAGAATTGTGACGCCCGGATAATTAAGCTACAGTAATTCTCTGCTAATGATGCCACGTCACTTCGATTACTGTTGCCAACCTCTCATTGATTCAAAAATCAATTCAAAATTCAAATTTAAAATAAAGTCAAACATTAAAAGTTTTCAAATGTCAACACTAAGATGTTCAAGATGTGACAAATAAATCATAAGGAATAATGGTGGGGAAACCACATTTTTATAAACTAATTAAAACAGTAGCAAAGACAATTATTTACATGCCTTTTATAATTAATAAAATATTAAACTAATTTATTTGTGGACTAAACCTTATGTGGTAGTAGTATATTTAGTTATACTAATTTAGGAGATACTCCTATATTTTAGAATTAAAATTAATGTAAGAATAAAATTTAACCAATAAAGAATAAAATAAGAAAAAGAAAAGGTAAGTAAAAAGAAAAGATAAAACCCCCACCCATTGGTCCAATTGGACCAGCCGGCCCAAAGCCCACCTAAATCCCCCGTAACCCTAGACGATCGTGAGCCCAGCCTCCTAATCAATCCCCATCTCTCCCAATCCCCTCGCTCCTTGCCCCTTTCCTCCTCGCGCCGCCACCCACAGAGGGAAGCGCTCGCGCTCGCGCTTGACCCCCTTTCATGCTCGCCCGACCATGCTGCCTCGCAGCTCTCCCTCTGCCACTCGCGCCCGACGCCCCTCGTCGTCATTGTCGCGGCCACTCTCGTCTTCGGCGTGCGGGAGCACGTCCAGGAGGTCCGTCATGACCGGATCCGTCCGTTCCGGGGACCCCTACAGCGAAGGGATCGAGGACGTCTTCCACTTTCGGTCGCCATGGATCTCCGTTGGGGATCATCGTCTTCGAGCCTTCCCCGAGCTCACCGCTCAGCCCGTCGTCCTCACTGTGAGCCGCTGCGCCGGTTGCGCTCCTTCTTTTCACTTTAGCCGTCCCCATCGTAGAGTCCGTCGAGCTCCGCCCGTAGTCGCCGCCCCGTTCGTCGACTCGTCGTGCTTGCCCACGCTCGATTGACCACGCGCGCGCGCTCGCGTCGCTGTACTGACTGTCGTAGCTTGTCGTGCTGGCCGTGCACCGCGCCCGCGCCACCCGCTGCCGCGCCCCCTGCTGCGCTGCTGTAGCCACTGCCACGCTGCTCTGCTTGCTGCTTGCCGGCCGTCGCCCCCTGGTCCGCCGGCCTGCAACCGCGGCCTGCCTTGCCCCTCGCCTCACGTCGCTCACCGGCCCAGCCTCACGCCGTGCAGCCCCGCGCCCCGCGGCAACTCATGTGCATGTTGTTGCTGCTCTCCTGAATGTACTACTACTAGTTACTGTAGCTGCTACTAGCTAGCTTTGCTAAATCTACACTGTCTAACCCTCTAAACAGCCCATAAACTGCAGTTACACAACTATTAACAAGGCTAAGAAAATTATGAGTAGAAAGTATACTTGATAAACTTTAATTTATCCCACTGGATCAAGTCCTTTCAAAGCATCGATTAAATCCTACAAAAATCACAAAATTTAATCTTCTCTTACACTTAGCATTGTGTGTGTGTATACAGCCATCACTGGCTGACCCGTACAAATTACCTTAGGGGTAGTTTCTAGTTAGTTTAATTGCTAGCCAATGGCAAGTGGGGCCCCTATTTAGATTAGATAAATCTACTTGGTAATTTAATAAAACTGATTAACTTTTAGTTATTTCGCTGACATGTGGCCCTGCTGTAAATTAAAATGATAGATTAAATTAAAAGTGCCTAAGTCTATGATAGTCGGGACCCACCTTTACTATTCATCTTTTGACCGGTCAAATGTTGACAGGGTCAACTCTGCTGACTGGACCCTCCCTGGCCCACTGTCAGCCTCTATGTGTACACAGAGCTGGCTACACATAGCAATTTGTCATTTAATTTCGAATTAAAACAATTTTAGAATGTTGTTTAAATCTTTGAAAAATTATAGAAAATAATCCGTAACCCAGGAAAGTGTGTCCGGCCAAATGGGATCGAGCGTGTTGGGATATGTGGTGCACCCCTGCAGGGAAGTTAATCTATTCGAATAGCCGTGATCTTTGGTAACAGGACGACTTGGAGTTGTACCTTGACCTTATGACAACTAGAACCGAATACTTAATAAAACACACCCTTCCAAGTGCCAGATACAACCGGTGATCGCTCTCTCATAGGGCGACGAGGGGAGGATCATCGGTTAGGATTATGCTATGCGATGCTACTTGGAGGACTTCAGTCTACTCTCTTCTACATGCTGCAAGACGGAGGCTGCCAGAAGCGTAGTCTTCGAAAGGACTAGCTATCCCCCCCTTATCCCGGCTTTCTGCAGTTCAGTCCACATATAATAGCCTTATTCCAGTTGATACCAATGCATACATATGTAGTGTAGCTCCTTGCTTGCGAGTACTTTGGAAGAGTACTCACGGTTGCTTTCTCCTTCTTTTCCCTCTATCCCTTCTACCTGGTTTTCGCAACCAGATGTTGGAGCCCAGGAGCCAGACGCCACCGTCGACGATGACTCCTACTATATCGGAGGTGCCTACTACTACGTGCTGCCCGCTGACGACGACCAGGAGTAGTTTAGGAGGATCCCAGGCAGGAGGCCTACGCCTCTTTCGATCTGTATCCCAGTTTGTGCTAGCCTTCTTAAGGCAAACTTGTTTAACTTATGTCTGTACTCAGATATTGTTGCTTCCGCTGACTTGTCTATGATCGAGCTCTTGTATTCGAGCCCTCGAGGCCCCTGGCTTGTAATATGATGCTTGTATGACTTTTTTTATTTGTAGAGTTGTGTTGTGATATCTTCCCGTGAGTCCCTGATCTTGATCGTACACGTTTGCGTGTATGATTAGTGTACGATTAGATCGGGGGCGTCACAGGGTACTTTCAAGTACTTGAGTGACAGGGTCTGGGAGAAAGTAAGAGGATGGATGAGAAGCTCCTCTCGGCAGCAGGCAAAGAGGTTCTCATCAAGTCAGTTGTTCGGGCTATACCAGTATATTCAATGGCATGTTTCAGATTACCTCAGAGGCTGTGTGAGAACATTACTTCTATAATTAGGCAGTTCTAGTGGGGCAGCAAACAAGGAAGAAGAAAACCAGCTTGGGTCTCTTGGGATGGGCTTCAGAGACATTGAGATTTTTAACCTAGCATTGCTTGCTCGTCAGGCATGCATGGAGGCTTCTCATGTCCCCACAATCTCTCAGTGCAAGGATGCTGAAAGCAGCTTATTTTCCAAATGTTGACTTTTTGGAGGCAGAATTGGGTAACCAACCTTCGTAGACACTAGTGCATAACTGGGCTTTAGCACCGATTCGTAAGGCCCTTTAGTGCCGGTTCTACAACCGGCACTAAAGTGTGGGGACTAAAGCCCCCCCCTTAGTACCAGTTCAACACGAACCGTCACTAAAGGGCTATCACGTGGCACGAGGCGCGCCGTGGTCTGGGGGACCTTTTTTTGAATTTTTTTGAAACAAAGCAAAAATAGCTCTCCTACTGGGCCAGCACGGCCTGCATACGACTAGAAACCCAACCTCTAGTCACTACAAGAAATATGTCAACTTGTGACCACCACTATTGGTCACTGAAAGGTCACAAATTTCCATTTACGACCTTTTTGTGACCAAAAACAGAAGGTCAAAAGCTGGCGGTCGTAAACTGACTATAGCGACCTTTAACAAAAGGTCGTTGATCCTATGACCTTCTGTTTTGGTCGCTAGCTCTCTCCCCAGGCCATGTCGGATCCGACGTGGCAATCTGACGTGGCAAAATTGCGACGAATTGAAAAGGTCGTTGGTTAAAATCAGCCCGGTCCAATTGGGGGTTTTACATGGGCCGAGCCCATTAATTCAGCCCATTTTATGTTTTTTTTCAGTTAATTTTCGCTAGCTACATGGGCCTAGCCCAACATGGCGTTTTTTGTTTTCTAAGCCTTTTCCATTTTCTCGGCCTCAGCCTTTTTGCAGTCCATTTTCTATTTTTGAGACCTTTTTTGTTCCATCTTTGTGCAGCATTGTTTGGGCTAAAGCCTCTTCCAACCCATCAATATTTTCAGCCCGCTAATTCATAGGACTGGACAACAGAGAAATATATGAGTTTTTTTTATTTTGCTATCAAAGCAATATTTGTTTCGCCGTACAATCATATATCATATGTACATCTTCATCAGATTATCTATACATAAGCAATAGCAACTAAAAGAATGCCAACTATATCAAACGACAGCGAAGCAACAAAGAAGATATACTGCCATCACAACTCCAACAGACAACTAATGTACACTACCTACAAGAAGGCCAAACAGAAAAGGAATCACTGAAAAGATTATCACTAGCTTAGATATTCAGAGACCACTGCAATGTTGTCAATTGGATTTGGTTGCAACCCTTCCAGTTTGCTAAGAGCATCTTTCCAGCAGCATATCTTCTCATAACCTAAAAAGAGAACATAAACCAGCATAAGAATTTGAAACTTCTTGTCCTACCAAAACATTAGTACTTGTTTAAAACAAAGGATTATCAGCAAAAGTTATTTCCAGCAGCATATCTTCTCATAACCTAAAAAGAGAACATAAACCAGCATAAGAATTTGAAACTTCTTGTCCTACCAAAACATTAGTACTTGTTTAAAACAAAGTAGTAGTTTTAGCACACTAGTACATGTGACATGAAGTTTGGCTAAATTACAGAGATAAGTCCCACTATAACAGCAAGTCCTACTATAAAAGTTTCAACTAATGCTACTACTGATGCATGACAATATGTGTGTCAAATAGTTACTGCAATATTTAAATAATCTCTGGCAAGTTTCATCTAATGTTTCATTTAGATTTAGTTAATGGAAAAGACTCATCTCTGGAGTAGTTTAATTGAAAAGAATCTACGGAATACTCCAGTAATTAGAGTACACAGCTAAGATGCTGGAAAGAACATTGCACAGGCAGGACAAACTACTCCATCTCAGACCGATCCTTGGACTTTACTTGAATGGAGGACTTGACACGGTTACTGTCCAGTATCCTGCCATATAATCTCTTGCGGTCCTTTATGTATCGAGTCTGAAAGATATATATTTTTTGTGAGCAGTCAGCACAACAAAATCAACCAGAAACAATACAAGATGACTTTGATTTAGACATTTCAAACCATGCATGTCCAGAACATAAATTAGTACTAGTTCTCTATATATGGTGTTCATTTATTTCAGCATCATATATATGGACTTTGAATGTAAACAAGCAGCCAGATTTAATTTCATGCCAAAATTTCTAGATAAGGCACAGATTAGGTGATGGTTTAAACTGTAGCACCAAACTGTAAAAACAAGCAAAGATTAGAGGATGGTTTCAAAAACTGCATATATATTCATCTACATTACTTCTTCAGTATAGTATAGTACATAGCATGGATGGGTTTGAGTTCAAATGTTTGCTTGCACGTTTACTACCCATATACTTAGGCACATGGAAAATCAACTACAAGCGGGAACACGATGAGTCAAAACAAGCTAGTAAGACACTAGCAGTAGAGCAACCATAATGTGAAGCAAACAGAGGAATCACAAGGTAATTCTGCTAATTTCATTGAAAGAATAGTGGCAATTTTAGGCAGTGTGCTAGATGAGGTACAAACTGAATACTAGTACAGATTAAAGCAGGTTGAATGTTGAGCGGCACATATAATATGATGGTAAGAAAATGATGGCATCAAACAGATTGACAACAAGAATTTCTCAGCTTGGGCATGGAGAGCTCTGTATAATTGACAGATCCTCAAAGCAATTTTCATTACGTCAGGATTACGTCAGTTACAGCTTACAGTTTACAGGTTACAGTACTAACATGTCCTGGGCGTCAACACATCCACTCTCAACACAGAGAAACACTTGAGCATTGGGATTAGTTTGTTCATGTGGGTTGCGATTGGTGCGGCAGTGCCGGTTGAACCCCCGGGTTCAGACCATTTCAGTTTGTACGGCATCAAACCAAACCACCCCAGTCCAGTTCGATTTTCTATTCAACATAGACCAATCCAGTCCGTTCCTATTAAGCACCCATTTGAACCCATACGTACCAAACTAGCCCAAAGCAACAACAGAACCAAATAAACCAAACTAACCCGCCTGATTCCCATGTTGAATGGACAGCAAGCAAGCACGCACTCTATTTTTATAGTACAAAGCTGTGCAAGCAAGCACACACTATAACATGGACAACAAGTTCAGAGATTCAGTGTATAAGCGGAAACCGGGAAGCAATGATTCTCCAAGAACTCACCCACGAGGCCAGGATCGGCACTCGAAACAAGGACAACCAGTGCTGGAGGAGATGAGGGCGTCGGCTGTCACCTGTCAGGATTGGAGGCGGGAGCAGTGGCGTCCGTGCTCTAATGGCAAGGGACTGGAGACGGGAGCAGCGGTGCCCTAGTCTGAGTCGGAGAAGATGATGCCGACGTTCGTGATCCAAGCCCAGTGCTCCCGGCCGCCTCCCGCAGGAGGAGGCCACCCCGCCCGCCCGCCCGCCCGGAGGAGGTGAACTCCGGCGCATGCTCCCGCCCCTCACCATAGCCGGAGACCAGGAACACGGTGAACGCATATCTACAAAAAGGAGCATGAGACGAGGTGAGGTGAGGAGATGCTGCACGAAGAAGGAGGGGAGGGGCTTACCGATGCTAGATCCGGCCACCTCTGGCCTCGCCATCGTCGCATGTGGCAGATCCCGACGAAGTTAAAGTGGCGGCCGGAACCCTAGCCACGGGTGATGTTGCGGGCTTGCACTAGAGGGTGCGAGACACGGATCTGACGGGAGGGGGGAAGAGCTCCGTGAGGGGAGCCCGGGGTGTGCTACGCGCCGGCGAGAGCCGCTTCAACTCGCCGGAATCGAGTGGAGCAGAGGAGTCGCGGGAGGGAGAGAGAGAGAGGGCTCGCGGTGAGGGAAGGGGATGGGAGATAGGAGGAGGGCATGGGGAAGGCCATGGACGGTGGGGAGCTCGGCTGGAGGGAGGTGGAGGCGGCGATCTAGAAAGGAGGAGGTGGCGGCTGCGATCTGGAATGGAGGAGGAGTGGTGTGCGGGCGGATCTGGAAGGGGGGAGGAGGAGAAGAGAGCGAGGGAAAGAAAGGAGGGGATGTAAAATTACAACAGGGCAGAGGTAGGGTTTAGGGGATGGTGTGGAAGGGCTGATGACTGCCGTTGGATCCACGATCATCCGACGGTATTCGATGCATGATCCGCGTGATGCGTCCACGGACCAATCAGAATACAGTACGGCGTTATGACCATCTAAATTGGTCAAAAAATTCATTTTCTATTTTTCGAGTGCGTAAATTGAGTTTTTTTAAATGACCTACCATATATTTGTTGCAAAATGGGACCAGATCATTTTTATAATATATTAGGCCATATTTAATGTTCAATTGACAAAATGATTGGTTGTCAAAAGTTTTCATTTTCTTTGGACGAAAAAACCATTTTTCATTTTCCGAGTGCCCGAAAGGAGGTTTTTTTGTGAAGGAACTACCAAATAATTGTTGCAAAATTGGACCAAATCAATTTTCTAAAATACCAGGACATATTTAATGCACAATTGACAAAATGGTTGGGTGTAAAAAGTTTTGATCCACCTCTCATGAAAAAGACAAATTTCCGCCGATTCAGTTGGAAGCGGGTCAAATTTGAACTGCAGCTGCCTCATAGTTCGCTATTTATTTTTTACAAAAATCATTTCTAGGTACATAAGTATCTATTTAATTAGAGAAACACCAAAAGTTTTCCAAGATTCAACCACTAGCTAGGAACGGTCAAGCCCGCCATTTTGACCGCATTTTGAAACGGGCATAAAAAATTCAAAAAAATCAAAAAATTGGGAAACCTTCGCATTGTGTCATTATATGTGGCCAAGTTCCCAAGAAAAATAACAAACTTGTAATACGGCAATTATTTTAAAAAAGTGTTCTCAGAAATGAGCTATCATCTCTGAAGATTCATGGCTTTCAAGCCAAATGATCAATCTTATGGCCACATTCGTGGCATAGTTTGTTCAAATGATCTCATATTGTGCACAAGGGTGCATATTTTAATGGAAAACAATGTTGCCTAAGGAAGTTTTCATTTTCTTTGGACGAAAAAACCATTTTTCATTTTCCGAGTGCCCGAAAGGAGGTTTTTTGTGAAGGAACTACCAAATAATTGTTGCAAAATTGGACCAAATCAATTTTCTAAAATACTAGGACATATTTAATGCACAATTGACAAAATGGTTGGGTGTAAAAAGTTTTGATCCACCTCTCGTGAAAAAGACAAATTTCCGCCGATTCAGCTAGAAGCGGGTCAAATTTGAACTGCAGCTGCCTCATAGTTTCCTATTTATTTTTTCCAAAAATCATTTATAGGTACATAAGTACCTATTTAATCATAAATACATGGTTTGGTGGCGATGCGTCGAGGTTTGGGCGGTGGCCGAGGGCCCCATCTCTAGAGCGCGTAAACTCGCATGCCCGCCGCGTGGTCACCGCGTGACCGTGGCGTTGCCATGTGTTCTTGGTGGCCTAGACATGTCTAGTGGGTTGGGCACTCCCCAGGTTGGTGCTAGGAAGAAAATTACAACATAAGATTCTCACGAGGTGACCGATCGATGCTCAAACATGAATTAGCAGCCAAGTGTTTGATTAGCGGTACGGGAAATGCGCATGGCCAATGGGCGTGAGTTTTGGCTGAGGATGATCATCTACTAAGGAGAATGTCTTCACAAATTTTGAGCTCAAAAGGAGGATCCTAGGTGGTACTTGCTTTGCAAAGTACCACGTTGGACAAAAATATGAATCTTGAAGCTGGGCTCAAAATAATGAATGGAGTGAGCTGAAATTTTGTGAAGGATGGTTATTTGGGCATAGGAAAGCATTGTAGAAAATTGATACCATTTGGACATGCCAAAGTAGTACTTCCTTCACAATGCTCTTCTATGGATAGAAACTTGGGAAAACTAGTGAGAGAGATTGGATGAATGAAATGAGCTCAAAATTGGTGTAGGTAAGTTACTTAGGTATGGTCATGCGCTGGTAAATTTTCAGATCATTTGGGTAAGCCTAGCTAGTACTTACTTCACAAAGCTTCTCTCGAGGTAGAAACTTTCGAAATTTCCCGAGAAAGATTTACTAGGAAAATTGAGCTGAATATTATCATGTGGCAATGATTTGGGTATGGAAGAGTTCCCGAAAAGTTTGAGGGTAATAGGAGGGGTCTATATAACACTTGCTTTGCAACGTGCCAATTTGGCCATAAAATATAAATTGAACCTGGGCTCACATAGATGATTTGACTGAGCTGCAATTTGGAGGAGGGTGATAATTTGGACATATGAAGGAACTGTATAAATTTCATGTCATTTAGAGATATAAAAAAGGTACTTCCTTCACAATGCTTCTAGGTGGACAAAAACTTTGGAAATTTGCCGAAGAAGATTTGCTAGGCAAATGGAGCTGCATTTTGTCATGCGGTAATGATTTGGATAGGAAAGAGTGCCCAAAAATTCCGAGGGCAATCAAGAATATATAAATAGCACTTCCTTCATAAAGTGTTGTTGTGAACAGAATAGGAAAATGAATATTGTTGAATTAGTTTTGAACTAGGCAAGGAAGGATTTTAATATATTTGATGAAGATATGCCCCAAAGAATTTATGAGATTTTTTTGGGAATTTTGGGAATGATAGAAATATAGGTTGCTTCACAACCTAGGGCAAGAACTGCCACATGGACATGACACATAGGCAAAACTGATGAGATGGCGCCTAGTCATCACAACGCACCATAATCTACAAGGCTATGACCATCTATATTGGTCATTAAAAACTAGAAATAAGGCAGCGGACTAGCACTGTTTGCTTTCTGACCATTTCGTGTAAGGAAATTACGACCTTTCTGACCAAAATGGTCGCAATGGTTTAGGGTTTGGAGCCCCCCGAACAGCTTTTGACCAATTGGTCTAAAATGGTCATAAATTTATGACCAATTCTTCGAGGGTCACTGACAGAAGGTCATAAGTTGACATATTTCTGGTAGTGAGTTGGGCCAGGGTGCAGGCCCGTACGGCCCAGTAGGCCCCATAGGGCAGAAGACTTGCAATAGGCCCACAAAGGCCTGCTTAGAGAGGAGCTCGACACGGCAGCCGCGGCGGGGCTTATAAACCGGTGCGAGCTCCTCTCAACTAGCGAGGTGGGACTAAACATTGTGCACTGCGGGTGGCAGCGCACCCCTTTAGTACCGGTTGGTGGCACGAACACGTACTAAAGGGGGGTCTTTAGTACCGGTTGGAGCCGCCAACCCATACTAAAGGCCACCACCTCTTTAGTACCGGTTCGTGGCACGAACCGGTACTAAAGGTTCGCCATGAACCGGTACTAATGAATGCCGCCCACCTAGCCATTAGAACCGGCATTAATGGTCATATTAGTGTCGGTTCAATTACAAACCGGGACTAATGAGTTTTACATTAGGCCCTTTTTCTACTAGTGAGATATGGCGAGTGAGGGAGTCCTGGATTAGGGCGTCTCCGGACAGCCGGACTATCTCTATTGGCCGGACTGTTGGACTATGAAGATACAAGATTGAAGACTTCATCTCGTGTCCGGATGGGACTCTACTTGGCATGGAAGGCAACCTAGGCAATACGGATATGGATATCTCCTCCTTTGTAACCGACCTTGTGTAACCCTAACCCTCTTCGGTGTCTATATAAACCGAAGGATTTTAGTCCGTAGGACAACAACCACAACATACAATCATACCATAGGCTAGCTTCTAGGGTTTAGCCTCTCTGATCTCGTGGTAGATCTACTCTTGTACTACCCATATCATCAATATCAATCAAGCAGGACGTAGGGTTTTACCTCTATCAAGAGGGCCCGAACCTGGGTAAAACATCGTGTCCCCTGCCTCCTGTTACCATCTGGCCTAGACGCACAGTTCGGGACCCCCTACCCGAGATCCGCCGGTTTTGACACCGACATTGGTGCTTTCATTGAGAGTTCCTCTGTGTCGTCGCCGTTAGGCTTGATGGCTCCTACTATCATCGATACCGATGCGGTCCAGGGTGAGACTTTTCTCCCCTGACAGATCTTCGTATTCGGCGGCTTTGCACTGCGGGCTAATTCGCTTGGCCATCTGGAGCAGATTGAAAACTACGCCCCTGGCCATCAGGTCAGATTTAGAAGCTTAAACTACACGGCCAATATCCGTGGAGATTTGATCTTAGACGGATTCAAGCCTCTGCCTTGTGCGCCACGCGGTCACGATGAGCATGACTTAGCTCTCCCATTGGACAGTGTTGAGGAGATCGCATCGGCAGCCGCTCCGACCCTCAATTCAGAGCCAGTCGCGCCTTCCGCGGACGGGTGGATGGACCCCGCCACGGAGGCCTTACCCTCAGCGGCGATCGAGCCGAACATCGACCTTGCCTTGCACGAGAGTCGTGTTGTTAAACTGCCGGATCCTTCTCCGGCCACGGACTCCGAACCGCCTGCGCTCGTTCCTATCGAATCCGATTGGGCGCCGATCATGGAGTTTACCTCCGCAGATATTTTTCAGCACTCTCCCTTTGGCAATATACAGAACTCATTAAGGTCTCTCTCCTTGTCAGGAGAATCCTGGCCGAACTATGTCCGGCAAGATCGGGATGCGGACGACGAAGAAATTCGACGCCCACCCACCACCCACTTAATAGCCACTGTCGATGACTCAACCGACATGCTCGAATTCGACTCCGAAGACATCGACGGTATGGACAACGATGCGGGAGGCGAAGAGGAACCACCGCCCACAGGGCGCTGGACGTCCACCTCATCATATGACGTATACATGGTGGACACACCAAAAGAAGACGACGACAAGGAACGGAAGGACGCAACGAAGGCTTGTTCCCTCGAGAAGCAGTCAAATCGGCGGCGTAAGCGCTGCCCCAAATCCCGCCTCGGCAGAAATAACGATCATACAGACCCAGCGTTGGAGCAGGGCGAACCACCGCCGGACCACGGCAATACGGAGAATCAAACCGAACAAACCATTTCTGTCAAAGATAATAGTCCGGACGACATAACGCCGGACAGGCACCCAGAGCAGCAGAATGCCCGTCAAAGGCTTGTTGCCACTGCGAGGAGTCTGAAAAAAGCAGAAGCAAAGGCTCAAGGCTGCGCAGGACACACTCCAAATCAGATGGAGTAAAGTACTCAACACAGCAGCGAAGTACGGTGGCAATCGCCCCACCAAGAGCTACCCAAAGCGGAAGTTGCTACCTGAATTCGATGAGGAGGCCTTAGACCCCCCACAACCAAAAATTAAAACAACCATCTGGCCGGATAGACGACCTCACGGCCAACACAAAGCGGCAAGCAACGCCGCACATGAGCCAATACGCGGTCTATGCGAGGGCTCGCATCAAAAGGACGGCGAAACCAGATCCATCTATGGACCACGCAAGCGTGCTCCAGCATACGATGCAACACAACAAACATCCGAACAACGCGGTACACCCAGATATAGGGGTGCCGCACACCCCCTATGTTTCACCGATGAGGTGCTGGACCATGAATTTCCAGAGGGATTCAAACCCGTAAACATAGAGGCATACGATGGAACAACAGACCCTGGGGTCTGGATTGAGGACTATATCCTCCATATCCACATGGCTCGAGGAGATGATCTCCACGCCATTCAGTATTTACCCCTCAAACTCAAAGGGCCAGCTCGGCACTGGCTTAAGAGCCTCCCCGAAAGCTCCATTGGAAGTTGGGAAGAGCTCGAAGACGCCTTTCAGGCAAATTTTCAAGGGACTTATGTCCGACCTCCGGACGCGGATAATTTGAGTCATATAACTCAACAGCCCGGAGAGTTATCCCGAAAGCTTTGGAACAGGTTTCCTACTAAAAAGAACCAAATTGTCGACTGTCCGGACGCCAAAGCCTTGGCAGCTTTTAAGCATAGCGTCCGTGACGAATGGCTTGCCAGACACCTCGGCCAAGAAAAGCCGAGAACAATGGCAGCATTAACAAGCCTCATGCCCCGCTTTTGCGCGGGTGAGGATAGCTGGCTAACCAGATGCAGCACCAGCGACCCCAGTACATCAGAAGTTAGAGATGGAAATGGGAAATCACGATGCAACAGCAATAACAAACGCCGGAATAAAGAAGACAGCACGAAGAGCACGACAGTAAACGCCGGATTCAAAAGTTCTCGTCCAGGTCAGCAAAAGCCGCCCTCTAAAGGCGCCAGAGACGAATTGTCCAGCCTAAACAAAATTCTGGACCAAATATGTCAGATCCATAGCACCCCTGGTAAACTCGCTAATCATACCCACAGAGAATGTTGGGTCTTCAAGCAGCCCGGCAAGCTCAACGCCGTACACAAGGGGGAGGATACACCAAGCGAAGACGAGGATGAGCCTCTCAAGCAAGACACTGGGGAACAAAAGAAATTTTCACCAGAAGTCAAAACAGTAAATGTGTTACACGTGATCACGGGGAGAAACAAAACGGCACTCCCAGAAAAATATGCCCAAGGGCCTATCACCGCGGAGTCCTGCCACTGGTCGTCTCAACCGATCACTTTCGACCATCGTGATTACTCAGCAAGTATCCGGCGTGCACGATGGGCTGCCCTGGTATTAGACCCAATAATTGACGGATACCACTTCACACGAGTCCTGATGGACGGTGGCAGCAGTCTAAACCTGAAATACCAGGATACAATCCGCGAAATGAGGATAGACCCAACGAAAATTTGCCATAGCAATACTACCTTTAAAGGAGTGACGCCAGGCCCAGGGGCTCATTGCAGGGGCTCCCTGCTACTAAAGGTTATATCCGACTTCCCCGATAACTTCCGTAGCGAACATTTAACCTTCCACATCGCTCCATTCCAAGGTGGCTATCAAGCACTACTTGGACGCGAAGCTTTCGCTCGCTTTAATGCAATACCGCACTACGCTTCCCTCACACTCAAGATGCCCGGCCCACGTGGCATCATTACAGTGAACGAAGTATTAATCGATCTTTGCGCGCCGAAGAGAATGCGACTGCCTTGGCAGCCGCACACTAAAAACGGCCTCACCAACTAAAGCATTTGATAGGTCGTCAAGACCACAGACGCGGTTAGACGAGTCCGACGCTGCTATATGTAATTTGTAACGGATTAATGGCCACACCCCTATTACAAATACAAGGGGCCCAACACGCGCAGACAAGTGGCAATTTATACTCATTTCTAGTTATACATGGTTTCTTTAAAAACTATCTCTCTGCACGACAACTTTTTCACCTAAATTCCTCTCTTTTACAGATGACCGTCGTGCTACACCCGTCCTGGATACGGCACAACGGAGACACAGGCGCAGACGTGCAGCAGGGACCCGTTCCAAGGATTCTTTTTAGATTAAGACCCTGCGTAAACCTTTTTTACTGTCTCTTGTTGTTACACATCCACCGAATTCTCAGCACAATTCAGAATGATGCTGACGTCTTGGCATGTGGCCACGTCAGAATAATGCACGTACCTGGACACAAGGGGCTTCTTACAAAGGGCACTATTTAGGCCCGGTTTATACCATAAAGACCGAACACCTTAGGGAGTGTTCGGCATCGCGAGTTTGGCCTTATATGCATCAGCTCCGAATCATTGTCTTTGGTCAAATGTTGGGTTTGCCCGGCTCCTGTGTTTTGGTGCCTTACGTTCCGCTTTATCGGCTAAGGCAGCACCAGGAGAACTACTGCGATTGTGCCCTGGTTCATCCGGACGAGCACCTCAGTAGAGAAAGCCGAAAACTGACTGTCATGATATAGCGTGAGACTGGTCAACCACTCGATGACCTATCGGAATGTTAGAATTCCTCCGCCTTAACGAAGGGCCATTTTTCGGCCAGGCATGTACGCACCCCGAGATCGGGAGAGTGCGGAGCCACCAGGGGCTATCAAGTAGCCCCACTGTCAAACTCCTATGGCTAAGTAAAAGTGTTAAAGCATTATAGTCCGGTTGCCTCGTTCATTGTGCTATCACCTCCTTAATAGGACCAAGACGTTGGGTTAAGTGTGAACAAGCGTTTTTTGCGAGCACCTCCGCATTATATGCGTGGGGGCTGAAGCCGACGACTACAATCTTTCAGGTTATACACATGTATACATAAACGGCCGCACAGGAGGCATCATATTACTTTCGGGAAAAAGTATAAACACGACCTTATAAAATTTCATAAAAACATTGTGTTTACAATGGGAATACATGTCACTCAAACATAATATTCTTCAAGCACTGGGCCTCTATCAAACGAGCACCCTCAAGAACCTCCTCGAAATAGTGCTCGGCAGCCACTCGGCCTATGGCCGAACCCTGCGCCGCAACAACGGTAGCATCCATCTCCGCCCAGTATGCTTTAACACGGGCAAGGGCCATCCTCGAGCCTTCTATGCACGCCGACCTCTTCATCGCATTAATGCGCGGCACCGCACCAAGGACCTGCTGCACTAAGCTGAAATAGTTGTTCGGCTTTGGCTTTTCCGGCCATAGCTGATCCACAATAGACCTCATGGCGAGTCCGGACAACCTATTCAGTTCGGCCCATTCGGCTAGCTGGTCAGTCAATGAAAGCGGACGCTCTGGAACGTTGAATTGCGACCAGAACAGCTTGTCCACTTCACGATCTGTTTGACCTTGGAAGTACTTGGCCGCATCGGTAGCGCTCGCCGCCAAGTGCATATACGCATCTGCTGAACTCCACAGCTGATCCAGAGGGGCATACTGTGGATCTCCGAACTTCCTCCGTAGCATGAAGGGCTTCCCAGCCGCAATATCCCCGGCTTCCCACAGCTCCTCCTTCTTCGCTCTCATAGCAGAGCGGGTGTCTTTGTCCGCCATCGTGGCCTTCTCAAGGTCCGTTGCCTTCGCTCGGTTTTCTTTTTCAAGGAGCCGGCAACGGTCGGTAGTGTCTTTTAATTCTACCGCCATCTTGGCCATCTTCTCTTGGCTCTCGCAATGTGCGGCCTTCTCGGCTTTCAACTCTTCGGCCGCCTTCAAAGCAGCTGCATTACTAATCCTCGCTTGTTCCTTGGCTCGGGCAAGTTCTGCCCGCATGGTTTCCACGGTGGCAGCTCCATCTGCAGTCACAACATATTAAAGATACTGGCATCATGCTGCTCTTACTACGTGGCATTCACTAGAAAATAACACTTACCATGTGCCTCGTCAAGCCTCTTGTTAACAAGCTAGATGTCGGCGTCCGCCACATCCAGTTGCCTTTAATTCGGCAAACCCACTAGTCCGGCTAGCCACCGGAGCTTCCACCGCCTACACATAAAGGTAGTCTGGTTATTGCCTGGGACTATGATCCTCTGTTTGCCGCCGTTCTCGTCGACAACCAGAGTCTCAGGGGCTACTATCTACACAGGGCACACCTAACATGTGCGGTACTATCACGTACCTCAAAGCCTGTCAGTAGACTCATAAAGGCTTCATGTAATCCGCTTTCGGCGGACGAAATTCTTTCCATCACCGTACCCATCAGCGTACGGTGTTCTTCTGAGATGGTCGCTCGCCCCAACAGCTCCCTCAGAATGTCCGACCGCATACCAGATGGTGCCGGACTCTTTTGTTCGCTCTCCTCGAGAGCCGGACACTGGGGACTTCGGGGGTCTATGGGATTATCTTCTGGCCTCACCGGATCTGGAGAGGCCCTCCGTGACGACACTTCGGGGTTGCCCGCTTCTTGAGCGGAGGAGTCCAGGGGAGGTGTTTCGCTCTCCATCATCTCCGAAAGAATATCCCCTAAAGACGAGCTCAGCTGAGAAGGGCTAAGACCCGAACTGCAAGATATATGCGGCGGTTATTTTCTCAGAAGAAAGATAGTATACCTTCACTATTAAAGTATTTTTTGGATCACTTACGACTCGTTGGAGGGCTGATCCCCCCACGGACTTTATGCGGCAAAAGCACCCCCCCCCCCGAGGCAGGACCCTCTGTGGGAGACTTCTTCTCCCGTTTGGAGGCCTCGGCTTCCGGATCCTCGGAAGCAGTCCTTTTCCTCCCCCAGTTATCCTCCTTCATGGAGACGCTCATTCCCTCGGTTGGAACTGGCAGCGATGGGGGCCCGCGTCCGCCCGTATTATCCCCCCCATATCTTCCTTCGAGGGCTCCGGGAAAGGTGCGAGCTCGAGCATCTTTTCCAATACCGGATTTTCGAAACCCTCGGGGAGGGGGGCCAAACACCGAATCATCTTCGCCTTTGTTAGCCAGTCCTGGTCAAAGAGCGAACTCTCAGGAATAACTTCATGATGAATAAAAGACTGTGTGTTCGGCTAGAGGATTTCTTACTTGTTCGGCGGTGCGGTTACTGCTCAGGCCCACGTCCTCGGTAGTATCCGGACACTCTATTTGAGGTTCGAAGAATGACTTGTACATCTCCTTGTGCGTCAGGCCGAGGAAACTTTGAATGGCACGTGGTCCTTCTGGGTTGAACTCCCACAAGCGAAGGGCCGACGTTTGCAAGGCTGGACTTGACGAACCAGCATAACTTGTATTACCACGACCAAATTAAAATCTCCCTCGAAGAGATCTCGAATGCGGCTTTGCAGTATATGCACGTCCTTGGCTGGACCCCAGCTCAGACCCTCTGCTAATCCATGACATTAGTTGTGGTGGGGGGCCCGAGCGGAAAGCGGGGGCAGCCGCCCACTTGGCACTTCTGGGAGCCGTGACGTAAAACCACCCCCGTTGCCATAATTCGAACACCTCTGGAAAGGAACCTTTCGGCCATGGAGCTCCTGCCATCTTGCCTATTGATGCACCTCCGCACGCTGCATGTTGCCCCTCGATCATCTTCAGCTTCACTTCAAAGGTCTTGAGCCACAGGCCGAAGTGAGGGGTAATGCGGCGGAAGGCCTCACACATGATAATAAATATCGAGATGTGGAGAAAGGAGTCCGGAGCTAGATCGTGGAAATCTAGCCCGTAATAGAACATCAAACCCCTGACGAAGGGATCCACAGTGAGGCCTAGGCCTCGGAGGAAGTGGGAGATGAACACGACATTCTCGTTGGGTTCGGGAGTAGGGACGACCTGCCCTCGAGCAGGTAGCCGATGCGAAACCTCGGCGGTCAGGTATCTGGCCTCCCTCAACTTCTTGATGTCCTCTTCCGTCACGGAGGAGGGCATCCATCGGCCTTGAAGGCTGAATCCGGACATGATTGAAGATCCGGAGCACCTAACCTGGGCTTTGGGTGTTGGAACTCGAGGCGGGGGAAGGGTTCGATTGAGCACGAGAGGGAAAAAGCGAAAACCTTGTCCCTTTATAAAGAGGGTGAATATCAAGCATCCTCTCCATAGCCGTTTAGGGCTTGCCTATAATCTAGGAGTCCTAGACACGGTTGGTGTTGGAAGCCTACCATTGCTGGCTCAACTAGAGGACCGAGTCCCACGTAGTTCATGCACCGGACGTTCCCTCCTTTTCTGTTACATGATGTGCATGACCTCCTGTATAGCTGGGTCGTTACCAGCCTCTGTACCTGTATATTAACCCCTTCGTGGGCATCAATGATAATCACCAGTGTATTCATTCTTCATCTTGGTAATCAGAGCTCTCTTTCCTGTCCCTGTCTCTCATGGACAATGGCAACAGCTCCGGCGGCCTTTCGAACGGCGACCTGACGGGCGCCATCCCTCCCGCTCCCGCTCCGGTGCTCTCCTCTTCTGAACTCTCCACCCCCGTCCTCTCCGCTCCGCCAGCAACCGCCCCTAGCACCATGAGCTTGGTGACCCTGCCGTCGCCTCCCACCCTCCCTGACATAGCGTCGTCCTCTGCCACCACCACCCCCTCCATCCACATCCTCAACAACATCCACAACCTCATCCCCTTCAAGCTGGATGTCCAAACCGGCAGCTATTCGAAGTGGCGTGAACTCTGGCGCTGCATCCTCATCATGTACGCCGTCGAGAGCCATGTCGACCACTACTCCGACCCACTGCTCCAAACTCGGCGTGGCGCCACACCGATCTGACGCTCCTGCTTCTGCTCTACTCCACCATCGCCGACGGCCTGTACGAGGTCATCCGTGGCGCCGACAACACCGCGCATCGCGTCTGGAGCCAACTCCACAAGTTCTTCCTCGCCAACCAACCCGCCCAGGCCGTGCACCTTAGCGCGGAATTCCGCGCCCTCACCCAGGGGGATCTCCGCATCGCCGAGTACTGCGGGCGCCTCAAAGCGCTCGCGGACGCTCTGGCCGACGTCGACGAGCCCGTCACCGATCGCACCCTGACACTGCAGCTTCTCCGTGGCCTCTCTCGTCGGTACTAGGTGATCGCCACTGTCATCCCGATGCAGACTCCCTTCCCATCATTCAACCAGGCCCGTTCCCGTCTTCTTCTGGAGGAAATCACCTAGGACGCCCGTGATCGCTCCGACGGATCTACCGCTCTCGCCATCGGCCACGACGGCGGCGGCGGCCATGGTGGCGGTGGCGGCGGGGGCTCTGGCGGCTCCTCCGGCCCACCTCCCTCATCTGGCGACCGCGGCAAGGCTCCCATGGAGCGCGGCAATAGCAGCGCTGGTGATCGCGGCCGCGGACACAATGGTGGACGCGGGCGTGGCCGCGGGCGCGGCTCCAATGGCAGCCGCGGTTCGCCTGCTCTTCCTCCCGGCGGCTCCACTCCGTGGATGGGCTACTTCGCACCGTGGGGGATGCCCTTCCCGCCGCTGCGCTCTCCCTGGGTTCCACCCAACGCAGCCGGGGTCCCCGGGCCTCGCCCTGGTGCTGCCCAGCATGCCTACCCCGCGCTGTACGCTGGACCCGGCGTGCCACCCCAACCCTCTTGGGGTTAGGCGGCGCTCTACTCCGCCATGAACCAGATGTCTCTCCAGCAGCCCGGCAGTGGCAACGGCGACTGGATCTTTGATTCCGGTGCCTCCTCCCATGTCACTGGTAATGCAGGTAACCTCGCCACTTCTCGTCCTATCTCAAAACAGCATGCTTCCATCATCGTTGGCGACGACACTCGTCTGCCTATAGTTGCCACCGGCACCGCCTCCATCCCCACATCCTCTCGCCCCTTGCTGCTTCATAACGTTCTCGTAGCACCTGACATTGTTCAAAACCTACTCTCTGTCCGTCAACTATCCACTGATAATAATGTATCCGTTGAGTTTGACCCCCTCGGCTTTTCTATGAAGGATCTAGCCACCCGGACCCCCCTCATGAGGCGCACTAGTTTCGGGCCTCTCTACCGCAGCGGCGCATCCAACTCTTCGGCGTTCTACACCAACTCCGGCGACCTGTGGCATCGCCGTTTGGGGCACCCCGGCAGTGCCTCTCTTTCCCGTTTAGCACACATTTTCTTCCCGATTGTAATAATCTCCCTGCCGCCTCTGGATCATGTGAGGCGTGCCAATTAGGGAAGCAGCCGCGTCTGCCTTTTTCTTCTTCTACCTCTGTTACTCGTTTTCCTTTTCTGCTTGTACACTGTGATCTTTGGACGTCTCCCATCCCTAGTTGCTCTGGCTGCAAATATTACTTAATAATAATGGATGATTTTTCCCACTTCGCATGGACTTTTCCCCTCCGTGCCAAATCCGAGGCCACTGACGTTCTCAAACATTTCTTTCGCTTCGTACTCACACAATTCCATGTCGATATCCAGAGCGTCCAGTGCGATAACGGCGGCGAGTTTCTTAACATCTCTCTCCGCTCTTCTCTAGGTGAACATGGCACTGCCCTACGCCTCTCCTGCCCGCACACATCACCCCAAAATGGGAAAGTTGAGCGCGCCATCCGCTCCACAAACGACATACTTCGCACACTTCTTGTCCAAGCCAGCATGCCCCCAAAATTCTGGGTGGAAGCCCTTCATACTGCCACATACCTCCTCAATATACGACCCTCCCGAGCCATCAACCACAACACCCCATACTTCATGCTTTACGGTACTCACCCCAACTACGACCACATTCGCACATTTGGCTGTTTATGCTACCCCAATCTCTACGCCACCACTCCCCACAAACTTTCCGCACGCTCCACACCATGCGTTCTTCTCGGCCTACCCCTCGAGCACAAAGGATACCGGTGCCTCGACATCTCCACACGTAAAGTTATCACCTCCCGGCACATGATTTTCAACGAGCATATTTTTCCCTTCGCCACAGAAAATCCCACTGCCCCCAGCCCCGTATCCACCTCGGGATCCCTCCCACCTACCTGGTCCGATCCGACAGGATCGTCCTCGGGATTCCCCGCCCCAGTCGCCCCACCCCACGCACCCGATCGCGTCGCTCCCAACCAATCCGCCCGTTGCGCCCCCACCGCTGCGCTCTCTCCCGCTGGCCCACCACTCACCGCCACCACTCCGATCCCAACTCCCGGACCCCCCCAGTCGGCAGCTAGCTCCCCATGCAGCCAATCGCCTGCCGGCTCACCATGCAGCCAATCCGCGACATCCTCGCCATGCACGTCGCCCCGCGCTCTCGCCCCGCCTCTGGCTGCCTCCCCACCAACCTCCCCGCCTCCCCACCCTCTCCCTCCATGCGCGGTGCCCGTCCTACCACCCAAAAACAGCCACCCCATGCGCAAACGAGCCAAAGCCGGTTTCCTCCAACCAAAATCCCTCTTCACTCTCGCAGCCACCACCGATCGCATCTCTCCTCTCCCTTCCTCCTACAAACACGCCCTCAAAGACCCAAACTGGTACAACGCGATGCTTGAGGAGTATACTGCTTTGTTACAAAACGAGACTTGGCCGTTGGTTTCTCCCCCTGCAGGTGTCAACGTGGTGACGGGGAAATGGATCTTTCGCCACAAGCTGAACCCCAACGGCTCCCTCGCTCGGTACAAGGCGCGGTGGGTCCTGCGTGGCTTCACTCAACAACACGGCGTCGACTTCGAGGAGACCTTCAGCCCCGTCGTCAAGCCGGCGACCATCCAGGACGTTCTCAGCCTCGCCGTCTCCGCCGGCTGGGCCATCCATCAGCTGGATGTGAAGAACGCATTTCTTCACGGCCACCTCGACACCGTCGTCTACAACCAGCAGCCGTCCGGGTTCGTCGATGCTGCGCACCCGTCTCACGTGTGTCGCCTGCATCGCTCACTCTACGGGCTCAAGCAGGCCCCCCGGGCATGGTTTCAGTGCTTCACCACCTACCTCGCGCGTCTCGGCTTCGTTGCATCCAAGAGTGACAACTCTCTCTTCATTCTTCATTGCGACGGCGCCACCGCTTATCTCCTCTTATACGTCGATGACATTATCCTCACTGCCAGCTCCGCCTCCCTGCTCCACCATGTCATCTCCCAACTCCACCATGAGTTTTCCATGACTGACCTCGGCGAGCTCCATCATTTCCTAGGGATCAATGTCACACGCAGCTCCCGCAGCTTGTTCCTCTCGCAACACCAATATGCTCTCGAGATACTTGAGCGCGCCCGCATGAGCAATTGCAAGCCCATCGACACTCGCGCAAAACTTTCCGCCACCGACGGTGCTCCTGTTTCTGACCCGTCCCTCTACCGCAGCTTGGCCGGCGCTCTACAATATCTCACTCTCACACGACCCGATATCACCTACGCCGTTCAACAGGTCTGCCTCTTCATGCATGATCCCCGGGAGCCGCACTTCACTGTCCTCAAACGCATCTTGCGCTACATTCGCGGTACCCCGCAGCTCGGCCTTCACCTCCGGCGCTCCTCTGACCATCGCCTCGTCGCCTACTCTGACGCCGACTGGGCGGGTTGTCCTGACACCCGCAAGTCCATGTCGGGCTACTGCATCTTCATCGGCGACAACCTCGTCTCTTGGTCCTCCAAGCGGCAACAGACCGTCTCCCGGTCCAGCACGGAGGTGGAATATAGGGCGGTGGCCAATGCTGTGGCCGAGGCGTGCTGGCTGCATTAACTTCTGCACGAGCTGCGGCGTCCTCCGGATCGGGCAACAATCATCTACTGCGACAACGTGAGCGCCATGTACCTCTCCACCAACCCTGTGCAGCATCAGCGCACGAAACATATCGAGATCGATCTTCATTTCGTGCGTGAGCGGGTTGCTTTTGGCGATGTACGCGTCCTCCACGTCCCGTCTGCATCGCGGTTCGCCGATATCTTCATGAAGGGGTTGCCATCGACCGTCTTCCTCGACTTCCGGTCCAGCCTCAACGTGCTCCACGACCCCGTTGTGGCTGCGGGGGGCTGTTGGAAGCCTACCGTTGCTGGCTCAACTAGAGGACCGAGTCCCACGTAGTTCATGCACCGGACGTGCCCTCCTTTTCTGTTACACGATGTGCATGACCTCCTGTATAGCTGGGTCGTTACCAGCCTCTGTACCTGTATATTAACCCCTTCGTGGGCATCAATGATAATCACCAGTGTATTCATTCTCCATCTGTTGGGTTACCCACGACCGCATTAACGAGAATCCCGTAATTGGGGGAACACGATCTCTGCTTTGACAAGACGTGTCAAGAAACCGCCTCGCATTATGTGTGGAGCTGGTTGAAGAAAAATGGTTCGAATAATCACCGGGCCATGACATAACGTCATGCTGCCAAAACAAGTCAGCAAATTAGAATTGCGAAAATATTATTCTCTCTACGGTGGTATATGGAACTTATTTTGCAGAGTCGGACACTATCCTCGTTTTCAAATTCTTCTGTGATGTATTCAGAGAAGGAACCCGCCTTGCAATGCCGAAGACAATACTGCGTGCCGGACTCATCGTCATTGAAGCCTGGTTCAGGGGCTACTGAGGGAGTCCTGGATTAGGGGGTCTCCGGACAGCCGGACTATCTCTATTGGCCGGACTGTTGGACTATGAAGATACAAGATTGAAGACTTCGTCTCGTGTCCGGATGGGACTCTACTTGGCGTGGAAGGCAAGCTAGGCAATACGGATATGGATATCTCCTCCTTTGTAACCGACCTTGTGTAACCCTAACCCTCTCCGGTGTCTATATAAACCGAAGGGTTTTAGTCCATAGGAAAACAACCACAACATACAATCATACCATGGGCTAGCTTCTAGGGTTTAGCCTCTCCGATGTCGTGGTAGATCTACTCTTGTACTACCCATATCATCAATATCAATCAAGCAGGACGTAGGGTTTTACCTCCATCAAGAGGGCCCGAACCTGGGTAAAACATCGTGTCCCCTGCCTCCTGTTACCATCTGGCCTAGACGCACAGTTCGGGACCCCCTACCCGAGATCCGCCGGTTTTGACACCGACAGCGAGCTATGCTTGATGGAAGGGACATTTTTAAGCAAGGCATTATCAAGAGGATTGGGAATGGCCACAACACTAATATCTGGGAGACCAACTGGCTTCCTAGAATAGGCCCTTTGCGACCGATCACTTCGCTATCGGTAAATCCACCAACGCTAGGAGCCGAACTAATCGATAACACATCAGCGTCTTGGCGAGAGGATCTGATTCATGCTACGTTTTTACCCGTCGACGCGGATGCTATTATGGCCCTCCCACTTTGCATGAGGTCGGTGGAGGACTTCTGGGCTTGGTCTGGCGAGCGGCATGGTATTTTCTCTGGCAGATTGGCTTATAGAATGATATTGAACAAGAAGTAGCACCAAGAAAATTGGCTATATGAGCATGCAGGGGCGTCAGATTTGAGGGAAAGCTCTAATGCTTGGACAGCGTTGTGGCACACTAGGGTTCCATCTAAAATGAAAGTTTTTATATGGCGGCTAGCAAGACATTCGATGTCGACAGCGGATCTTCTCCAACATCGAAATATGTCCACATCCCACTTATGCGCCTTATGTGGGTGTGAGGATTCATGGAGGCATGCCCTGCTAGATTGTACTACGTCAAGATGCATATCATCCTTAGTTGAAAATTCTCTGATGGAAGTCGTGAGCCATAACAGGGATCCTAATGCGAAGAACTGGCTTCTTGCAATGAATGATGTACTATCCTAGAAGGATTTTGTTCCTCTAGTAGTAACGTTATGGGCTGTTTGGAAAGCAAGACGATGTTGTCGTTGCAACCAATCGGTGACGAGGAGTTGCGGCTGCTATATGCCGGTATCATGATGGTACGTTTCAGGGGGCATCGGCTATAGTTATCAAGGGAATATGTGATCCACAAACTTTAGAAGCCCTAGCTGTGCGGGAGGCTCTAGCCCTTGCTGATGTTCTCAATCTTCAATGGATACATGTTGCTTCAGATTGTAAGGTGGTTTTGGATGATCTCAAGCAGGGGAACAAGGCAAGATATGGAGCTGTTATACATGAAATCATGGATCATAACTTTTTTTTTACAACTTGTAACTTTTGCCATGAGTTTAGAAGCTCGAATTTCGAGACTCACAATCTAGCGAAGCATGTCTTAAGGTTAGGGGTGGGCGGCCATGTTTGGTTAGGGCACCCCGGTGATATTTCTTTTGTACCTATAAACTTTGGGTCCGGTTAAATAAACTTCGCGCGATTGTCTAAAAAAACCCTACTTGCATGATTACCAAGGAGAACCCTTTCATACAGGTACACGTCGGCAGATTTCGACAAAGGTATTACGGCAGTTGTCTTTTTGCTTGTCCCAAGCTGGATATGGCGGCAAGTTTAATTTCTTGGACTACATAGTAGTGTTCTCGATGGCGCCAAGTCTAGATGGTCCTCAAGCTTTTGGTTTTGCAACAAAACCTAATACTCCCTTCATTTTTGTATACAATATCATTATCAAAATTACAATTTGCATCTATACAAGGCGACTAACATTAATCGAGGCAAAATTGATGGCGTCTGTCTCGTAGTAGCACCCAAGAACATTAATATCCCTTGTGTGAATGCGGGACTGAGAAGGTTGGCTTGCATTCCCAACATTAATCAACCAACGAGAAGTAAGAGGGTTGGCTTGTTGTGCGTGGGAGAGAAAAACCACATTAATTAACACGACAAACAAGGTGACAAGCTAGCTTGCAACATTGACTTAAACATTGCATTGATTTTTACCTTGGTACCTGTAATATGGGTCTGTGGCCTTGTATACAAAAATGGAGGGAGTATAATAAATAGAAATGTGAGTAATTTCAATTTTCTTCGTTTCAGCTTTTACTCCATTTAGGAAAGGTTTTCTACTACCTGCTCACTAATAATGAGCTAAAACGACTTATAAAAATTTACAGAGGGAGTACTTTTTACACCATTTCGTGATCTATGAGGTGGGTCCTGAATTTGGAGTGGTGTGAAAGAAAAATTGTAATACTTTCTTTTTTCAAAATATTCTTAGTTGAGTCGAACAACTAAACTAAAAAAAAATCTGTTTAGTTGGATACAACTTTTTCGCACGATCGTCGGGTCTATGTACGCACACCTTTGTCTTGATACACCATTTTCTTCACATCACCAAGCTACTTGCTCGTTTCTTTCACCTCATTTTTCTTCACAATATTTGCTTTCGCTTGTCGCATCATATTAGACATAAATCATCGACGCTTTACCTGACAAAAGAACCACTCGAGGAGTTATGGCCCCATGACCCCAAAGTATAACTACGGAGGACAGAAGAGGCCTATTGATCATAGGGTGGCTCAAACCTGCGATTCTGTGTAGCGTAGCACCACTTTTGGGGGGCAAGAGGTAGACTCCTCTTCGTACTCCCTCTGGTTCTGTTTCACAAAATTTTCTGAAACTAAACCTAATATAATAACTTTTTCAGTTTTCCCACCTATTTTCAAAATCTATTTTGGCCTTAGTTACCCTGCTCAACTTTCATAAACGCCCATGACCTCTCGTAGTGCTTCTCCATGGGACAATGAAGGGCTGCGAGTGGGAGGAAAGAGGGCATTGAGGAGGGTGAGGAGACGTGATGATGTAGGGTCGTCTTTCATAACAGGTGCTCCAGGATGCCTCAATGTTGTTCTAGTAAAAATAACAACGTAAATTGGGGTGCCATAATGCTAGCAAGCGTCACAGTCGGCATTTGTAACAATGGGCGTATATGGCAGCAATTTAACGGGTTGACGTATACTTGCGAGATCACACAACGTTATTGGTTTGACCTTGTTCGGCCACTACTCCATACTGTGGCCTTGTCCCTTTGAGGGATGTAGCCTCGATTACAATTTGTCTACACGATACAACTTCAATGGTGACCCTTGTTGCTCGACTGGGGTGATCGGTGAAAACTTACCCAAACCCACTATCCAAATAGAAGCGTAGAACTCAACATTCATCCGAGTCTGTTTTCAACTAGAAACCTAAACCTCATAGATAACCTCACGAGAGCGTGGAGTAGAATTGGATGATTTCTTTGCGTAATTCTTTTTTGTACGAAAAATTAGCTTTTATTAATTTTAAAATTTCATGTACTTCGAAGCTAACATTCATGACTACATAAATTCAATATATCTCAAAACGATGATTATGTGTTTTAGACTAAAATATGCATATATTTGAAAACAAATATTTGTTACTTCTAAAAAATGGTTTACATGCAAAATCATATACGATGATAAAAAGACAAAGCTATATCAAATATATAAAAAATAAAATCAATAAGTGGAATAAATAGTGAAAAAAGCGAAAAGGAGGAGTAAAGAAAATGAAAATGAAAAATGACCTGATAGTGGACCGACCCAACTATGCAGGACACAGGATTCTTGTGTAGTGCGGCTTGCAAGAAAAAATATTTGAGAGAGAAGGTTTGCAAAATTTGGGGAAACGTTGATACCGTGTGAGATTAGACTGACCACTCTGGCCCAGTAATTCATATATATTTTACAGAAGTAATCACTGGTTTTCTATTAATGGAAAAAATTATTTTTATTAATGGAGGAAATTTAAATATATAATGAATATTCATGCAACTGTAAATAAACGTTTATGAAATTTTAAAACATGTGCATCTCATATTTTAAAATTGTTCGCTACATAGAGAAAAATTCATATAGTCCGTCCTCGCCAAATTGTGGTGCATATATTTGTTTTCCAAAGTCCAACTCAATGAGTTATAGTAAAATAAGAACATTTACAATACTGAATACATAGCATACAAAAATATATTTCATGACAAATCCTTTGGTACTGTAATTGTCGATAGTTTTTATATGAATTTGGTCTATGTTTGCAAAGTTTGGCTTTTCATAAAACTTATCTGCATTATTATTTGGCAAGAAAATTCCCCACAAAAAAACTTGGCTAGAAAGAAAGTATATTAATCTTTTCAAAGACCGAAAATCCATCTCTGCACCCGAGCTCATCTGCACCCGCGCTAACGAAAAAAAATCAAAAAATGCTAGAAAAATTAAAAAAAATCCTTTTTTCTGTGGTAAACAATTTGATGCATGAGGTATACGCTCCAATTTTCAAATTATTTGAACATCTGAGAAGCTCTCAAAAAAATGGGGGTCTGTAAAAATGTTTACTGTTCATGTACTGTTTTGACCCGATTTGTCTTTTTTGCTGAGAGCTGCTTAGCTGTCCAAATGACTTGAAATGTGGAGAGGGCCTCACGCATCAAATTTTCTACCGCACAAAAAAATTGTGAAATTTTTTGATTACTGTTTGAATTTGTTACGATTTTTTTTCTAACCAGGTGCAGGGCACCGAAACGCCCTACTCAAGCTTTGAAGACAGGTTTTCACGTAATTTTGGAATTTTTTTTACATATTTTATCTTAAAAAACAAAAATGAAAAGGTAAATGGGAGAATATTGAGAACCACAGAGAAGAAAGAACACGGGACAAATGGAAAAAGAAAAAACAAAAACATTTTGCACCGATGAGGCGCTTCTTTCTTCCGCAATGGGTGATATATAGGAATCGGGAGCGCAGCGCATACGATAGTGCACTGTCTGGAGTTTTCTCCTAACATTGAAAAATAAAAGTTTTCTCCTAAAATAATCGAGCATGGCTAGCTCCTGCCAAATGTCGAAAGAGAAGTGTATATCTTCACTATGTATACAAGTGTTACGATTGATAGTAGTTCTCTGTGCCCACGTCATGCCAAATGTAAAAGGAGAAGTTTATATCTCATTATTATGTATACAACTATAAGTAGGATTGATAGTAATTCTCCATGCCTTTGCATTAGAAAGTGGGAATTCGATCGTTACACAATATGTGGATGCATGCATGATTTGCTGCTGCTCGTACATAAAATACACATTTCAAGTGCTGGTATTTATATTGGCCATTGGTTCTGTGGCCTTATTCATTCATCAGGTGTCGTGCTGGCGAGCGCTGCCGACTATTAGGTAGTAGCTCGTCATTCAATCACGAGTTCACCCTGGAGCAGCTAAGCCTGATCTGCCCTTGCGTCCCCGTCTTCGGCGCGATGTTGCCCATCTTGATCATGGCCGTCGTGAACGCGCTGCTGAACGCCGCCGGGTTGGACGCGAAGTTCCGGACGGTGTTGTCGGTGGTGTCGTTGTTGAACAGCACCTGGTCCGAGTGCAGGAGCCCCTTCTGTGACATGAGGTTGGTGTAGTAGGCGTTGTCGAACGTGTTGGCCGTGGTCGTGTCCAGGTTCGCCAGGCTGCCGTCACCGTTGGACCGGGGGCAGTTGGCCCGGAGAGATGTGGCGAAGGTCGTGTCGATGTTAGTCTCGTTGTAGATCCTGTCCTTGAAGGTCCCGCACTGCGCCTGGCCGATGGTGTGCGCGCCGGAGAGGGCCACCATGTCGACCGTAAGGAGGCCCTTGTTGCTGAATGCCAGCTCAAGATCTGACCGGCTAGATGTAGGGCCTGGGAGGTCGCTGTTTGCCGCCGCCTCGTTTGCATCTATGGAATCCCTTCTTCCCAGAGGGACTGTCCATGATGGCCCTCCGAGCTGCACGCGAAGGATACGAAGCAAACGGTTAACGATGGCATCCAATCGATGATGTACACGATCGTAAGATGATATTCTTACGGCGACGACGGAGTCACGGGCAGCGACGGTGAGGATGTCGGCGCAGGAGACGGTCTGGGCGCAGATGGCCTCGATCTGTGTCTTGATGCTGTCGATGACGCCGAAACCCCGCAGTGACCCGTTGTTCGGGATAGCGTTTTGTTCCATGCCAGACAGCAGAACAGACGCGTCACAGCCCTGCACATCACATGCTTATAGTGTTTAGTAAGCAAAACCTATACAAAACAGGGTACGTGACGGCTATCGGGCTATGCATGCATGTGGCCAACTTACTTGGACGAAGCAGTCGTGGAAGTGCAGCCGGAGCAGCGACGCGCCCATCCGAGGGTCGCTGCTCACGGCGGCCATGACGCCGCTCTTGATGGTGGCCAGGGCCCTGGGGCACGACGTGTCGTAGAACGTCGGCGACAGCTGCGCCGACGCCACCGTGGCCAGAGCCACGAGCACCACCAGTGAAATGCAAGAAGCAGAGGCGGCCATGGTTAGCTAGCTAGCTGCCTGCACTTCTTTAGTGGTGGAGTGGTGGTGGCTTAGTGGCTTGTGCAAGAGAGTAGTGCATCGCCTGCATATTTATAGCCAAAGATTAGCTCACGTGCACCTGCAGATCGATCCCGGTCAGCTCATCCAAAATTTATGTCCCATTAGTCCAACGTTAGTCTCTGACTCCTGTTCGATCGGGTATACCGCGAGCTTCCTGCTTGAGCGATCTCTCTTGGCGTATTCAAGGCAGCTTCCAGCTTGAGCCGCTACCGCCAACACCAATACCTGAATTTTCCTTGCAACAGGGCCAACTTGAGCGATCTCTCTTGGCGTTTATCACGCAAAAATCGGCAAAACATGGAACGATCTCTCTTTTTTCATCATTTCCATGCTAGCGGGCGCCTGGAGCCATGTGTGCGTGGACACCAACCATTTGGCCTTACGTACGAATAGTGGTGGGGAGTCGGCGTTGTTCCAAGGCGATTCACGCTCGTTTTGACCGGTGCGCAGTCATCTTGCGCTCCCATCGCCTTTGACCAACACGAGACAATTCGGCAGCTGAGACAGTACTGAGAGATAAGCCTGGCTTCTCAAACGCACGGTGGGAATGATGAGGCAGAACTGAGGCCGCACAGCCGCAGGCCAGCACCGACGGACGTTTAGGCCGGCCGTAACGTGGCCCGATCTGTAGGCCAGATGCATTTTCTTAGGCTTCCTTGCCTCCGAAGAATTGCTGGTTAGATTTGAGTTTCTGAAGCATGGGCAGGATGAACAACGGAAGTTGAGGCGGCATCACCGTGTGTATTTTTTTTCCCAGAAACTATAACTACAATTGGTCGAACATTGCTTGTTAAGTCGGTTGTTTCCTCCCAAGCGGTGTACTCCATCACACCTCTCATCGTCCAACCGAGCACCCTCCAAAACCTCAACAGAATTGAGCGGGATTTTCTTTGGTCTGGCTCTGACAAGACGACAGGTGCTGAAAGTAAGGTCAACTGGAAGATTGTATGCTATCCCAATGAGTACAGTGGCCTTGTCGTCCTCAACATTGCCAAATTTACGAGAGCTCTGGGCCTTTGTTGGCCGTGGTATGAATGGAAAGAGCCTAACAAGCTGTGGGTGGGGCTTGGAAATCCATGCACCTAGTAGGACCTAGATTTTTTATATGCTTCCACCACTATCATTGTGGGCAATGGCGCGAAGACACCATTTTGGGACTCCCCATGGCTCCTTGGCCATAGGCCTAAGGGCATTGCGCCGCTCATTCTTGAAGCCTTGAGAAAGAAGAATTGGAAGGTGCGCGAAGCCCTTAAAGATAACGCTTAGATCCTCAAGATCAAACGAAACAGTATCATCTCTGCTGCCCACATTTGGCAGTTTTTTACTATTTGGATGCTTGTGCATGAGTTCCCTCTTGATGAACTTGTGGAGGATGACATTCGCTGGAAGCACTCGAATGATGGAATATATTCGGCATCCACCGCATATAAAAGCACAATTTCTTGGGATTACTCTTTACCCAATGGATCGCATGATATGGAAGGTTTGGGCTCCACCAAAAGTCAAGTTCTTTTCTTGGCTCGCGATCCAAGATCGGATTTGGACGGCCAATTGCTTGGAGAAGATGGGATGGGCAAACCATGGGCTTTGCCCACTGTGCAAGAGAGAGCAGGAAGCCAGACCGCATCTTTTCTACAAATGTCGCTTCTCCTTCGACTCTGGCGTTTGGTCCTTGAGAAATTTGGCCTTCCTCACGATGACACTTTGACTTGGCACAACGAGGACTCGATGTTGGCTTTGGTGAGACAAGAGGACAGATGCTAGAACCGCGAATAGACGTGCGAGGACGTCCCTAACCATGCTTGTCTAATGGACCCTCTAGAATGAGAGGAATGCTAGGGCCTCCTGACACAAGAGTGCGCCGCCCCCATCTTTGTTGCGCTTAATTGTTGATGAGGCTAGAATTTGTGTTACCACGGGTGCTAAACACCTAGGGCTTATTGTGTTGAGTGAGTAATTGTCAGGACATGATATCGAGTTACTTGTAAACCTCTAACTTCTCCTTATTTAATAGATGAGGCAAATCTTATGCCGCCGTTTCAAAAGTAATAATAATAGGGTTACAATCGGCTACCACGAGAACCATGTACTACAATCGGGGATATGGTGCAACAAACATGAGGCGTACCATGGGATCTACCATAATTAGTTAGGGGCAACCCTTGTCTGTTCATGACTAATCTCCTAAGGATAAACACATGACCTTTAAGGAGCTTTCTGATATCAAACAACATGTAACCATACATGCATCTTGTAAGACGATGTGGTTTCTTTTAAAAGAAATCGGAGAGGTGACTCTCTTTATTAAAAAAAACATACATGCGTCGATCAAAGCTAGACTTAGCTGACAATATCAAGAGTAACGGACCAGTCCGACTGAATATGAAGGTGTCATTGGACCACTGTAAAGCTGAGAGCTAAGCTTTCCATAAGCACACTAATTTCAGCCTCTAATGCGTCATTTCAATTGAGTAGATATCGACAAGATGCAAATATAGTCCAGCCTGTTGGGTTCCGCAATAACTGCCTGTATAACAAATAACTAAATTCGTACTCAAGATATTCATTAAAGCTAATTCCACAGACCCAAGCATGCGTGTACAGAGACAACTCCTATAATAGCCAAGCCCTGTTAGACTGTAGGGTTGCCCATGCCTAAGTCTATCTACTTGTAGTTGGGTTCTCTATACGACCATCAACACTGTTTTGGTCTAACTTAACCTTCTCAACTCGCATAGAGGAAGGCCGAGGTAAAGACAGTGTTTGCCTCGTGAAAGCACACGATGTCGAGGATCGGCTGCAAGTGGCAGGAGATGGCGGTGGAGGGTGAGGAGATGAGGCACGTAGGGTCGGGAAAGTATCCGGTGCTCCCAGCCTTGGAGTACTCCCGGTACTCCAATGTCAATAAACATTTTTTTAATATTTCAAAAAATTCCGAAAAAAATTATGAATGTTCATAATGAATGTGACTACAAGCCCGAAAAGTTTCAGGTCCAAACTCGGATCACACATTGAGAAACAAAAATGTGAAATCTAGGATGAATAGTGTAAAGAAGAGACAAAAGCAACATTGATACTATTCAAATCTGTATTTTTCTTTTTTTTTCTCAATGTACATTTCGATGTTGGACCTAAATATTTTATGGGATGTAGTGACATTCCTTGTGAACATTCTCATTTTTTTCTGAAATTTTTTGAAACAGCACTGGATACTTTCCCACGTAGGGTCTTCTTAATACCAGGTGCTCTAGGATGCCTTAGTTTTGTAAAAGGCAATTGTAAGAATGGGTATATACGACAATCATGCAATACGTCGACGTATATATGCGAGAGTGGGATAACGATGTTTATTAAGTAGTTACACGCGTGCAGAACTACTAATTGGGTGTGTCGCCGACCCTTGATGGGTGGTATATCATAATGTAGCCTCCGGTATAGATTGAGAGTGTCGAGAGAAACAAAAGATGAATATGGGGAAAATGGAAAATAAAGAATCAAGAAAAACAAAAGAAGGAAAATAATAGAAAAGGAACAAGAAAAAACAGGAAAAGATGGAAACAAATATGGGGGAAATGCGTCGCGTGTATTGGACAGGGCCAGCAACACAAGTGGAGCTATGCCATCTCCCGCAGTGGGTGGCTTACAAGATTGAGTAATGGTACATGTACGTACGAGCTCGTGTTTATGAAGATTAAATACAAGATTTGTTGGAAGCTTATGATTGTTAGAATTGTGTCGAATATTATTGTACAAGGTAGATTACAGTTGGACTTGGTTTTGGACTATGTGTAGACAGAATAGGAGTTGTGTCCTAATAGGACACTTGTATCCTATGCCTCTCATATATATCGGGGGTAGACACACGATGTAACCTATGCCAACATAATAGCACGGACACGCGGGGGAGCCGGCGGCGTGTGCCGGCGCCCGGGCGGCCGGGGTGCGGTATTGTAGCGGTGTCATGGAAAGGAGCGCCCGTAGTCATGCCCCGGGGGTGTAGCCATATCAGTGAACCTCGTTAACAAATCTCGGTGTCGTGCTGGTGTGATTTCTTGATCCTCGATAGATCAATGGAACGACTCGGATTTATTCTAACCAGTGGTATTATGAGCTATGGTTGCGAAGAGGCTGTTTGATTGATCTAGAGAAGGGCGACGAAGGACGTCTGATAACTCGGCCATGGTGATCGGAACAGTTTTCGATGGACGTGAGAATTGTCGCAGGAAAAGCAATCGGAAGTGGCATGCAAAGAACGCGAGCAAGCAGCCGGCGCGGGTTTCTCTACCTGATCGAAGTCGTATGGTGAGGCGGAGGCCAAGGCAGGCAGATGGGAGCAGCAGGAGTCCGCCTGCAGCGGCGACATCAAGCTGCTAGATCGGGCGTGCGGGGCAGGGCAGCAAGGCGTGCAACAGATCGGATCGAGATGCGGCGGCGTAATGCTAGGGCAGCGATGCAGGTGCATGCGCAACCAAAGCAGGAGACGGTGCTAGCGGGCCAAGGCGCAGGCAAGTTTCCAGGCGCATAGACGTGCGCGCGCTGAGGCCAAGGCTTGGCAGGAGCCAGCGGCAGGGGTACGTGGCAGTACGTCGGTACGTGAGGCTAGGAATTGGAGCTGGCTCTTTGACGTGTGGCACGCGAGGCAACATGTGCATGCAAAGCTGGAGCTGCGTGTGAGATTTGTTTGGATTAAAAAAAGAGCACGAGTGTCTAGGCTTCACAATTGAGATACGAGTTTGTGTTTGTGTACGTGGGCAGCTAGGAGATGGATTTTTTTTTTCAAGTCTTTGTTGCTAGAGGTACATGGAGAGCACACGCAAATTGTGACGAGGAAAGATAATTGTGCAAAGAATTCTTGGGGTCAGGTTTGCATGAAAGTTTTTTTCTGTCAAGTTTGCGAAGAGGGCTCGAAGAGTGTGTGAAGACGAGGACAGTGTGTCGTGCGGATCATGCATACACAGGGCGTCAAGCAAGACACGAAGATGTGCGGGCGGACACGACGCAGGGTGGAGTATGGTTGCAGTTGGATAGTTTCGGCTGGGTCAGATTGGACTGTCTGACGGATCGACAGGAAGACGGCGGTGATTTCGGCGACGACGACATAGGAGCGTGATGCCGATGGTGGCCGACTTCTGGGGCGTGGAAATACGTGGTGCAGGTCTGAGGGCTTGTGCGGCTTCGACAAGACTATGGCGCAGGGTTGATTCAAGGAAGTGTACACATGAGAGCTTGAAGTCGACAGGGCGCGGGGTAGCACGGCCAGCTACATGGAGTCATATTGAAGGTGGAGCTGGAGTCTAACGTAAGACTTCAATCTGTGCTGATGGAGGGGCTACGGTGTAAGATATCGGAGAATCGAAGCCTATTTCAGTGGGATAACGAGAGACACGTGGATCGGATTGGGGCCCAATGGTCTGATGGAGACGTGATACTTGGCATCGGTCGGTGATGATCGGTGGTTCTCTGCAGTGGGGGTTGAGGCAGTGTGGGCTAGCTACCCGGGAGACTCGACCAGGACAGCAGAGGCTTGACGCGGTGATAGCGGCGAGGCGTGCGGTAAGCACGGGACACAGCGACAGACCAAGGCACTAATGGTGAGACGTGTGGTCAGACAAAGTGTGCAGGGGGTGCTGAAGCAGTGTTGACGAGTACCGCATTCAAGTTGGTGACTGGGTCTATCGGTGCTAGTTGATGGACAGGAGTTGACCATGGAGAATCTGAGAAAGTGGCGGAAAGTCTGGATTTGTCAAAACAGAGAGAGTACATGGCCGTAGATTCTGTGGTGTTCGGTGCACATGGCAAAGTGCGGATGACAATACAGATGGAGGCGGAGTGCTATAGTTGTGGGACATGTCAGAAACTATCTGGGGAAAAGGGTGAGACAACTGTGAATTTGACTCAAAGTGACATAGGGCGACGGTGAAATTCCTTCAAGTTTCAGACAGACGGTCATGAAAGAGCGGTGATGTTGAGTTCAGGTAACTCTTATATGTGACACCTAATATGTGAGTTGTTCATTTTCACGCAGATTAATGATCAGTGTGTGATGGCGTTGAGCGGATACTCCGAAAGTTGGGAGCACAAAGTAGAGTAACGAGAAACTTAATTTTTGCTCGAGTGTTGACTGTGATGAAGACGAGAAGGGACTACAGTTGCAGGTGGAGTCACATGGAGTCTGGAAGTAGCAGCGGTGCTCATGGCGTATCTCAAGTCCAATGTACATGAAGGTTCGACGTATGAATGAATTCAAGGTGGTGGAGAATATTCGCCAAGGTGGAGTTTGTTAGAATTGTGTCGAATATTATTGTACAAGGTAGGTTACAGTTGGACTTGGTTTTGGACTGTGTGTAGACAGAATAGGAGTTGTGTCCTAATAGAACACTTGTATCCTAGGCCTCTCATATATACCGGGGATAGACACGATGTAACCTATGCCAACATAATAGCACGGGCACGCGGGGGAGCCGGGGCGTGTGCCGGCGCCCGGGCGGCCGGGGTGCGGTATTGTAGCGGTGTCATGGAGAGGAGCGCCCGTAGTCATGCCCCGGGAATGTAGCCATATCGGTGAATCTCGTTAACAAATCTCGGTGTCGTGCTGGTGTGATTTCTTGATCCTCGATAGATCGACGGAACGACTCGGATTTATTCTAACAACGATTAGGGATGAACCCCACTCTGAATTTTCGGGTGGGGGCAGGGATTGTTATCAACGAAGGGGCACCATTCTCCTCGTAATAAGGTTGTTAGGCTTGAGATCCTCTGCAGTACCATACGATTTTATAGTGCGGATGACATATGGGTCCAGGTCTCACATGGCAGTGACTGTACTACATCGTATAGTACCGTAGAGGATCCTAACCCCTCTTAACAACCCGGTACGTTACTCTTAGCTAGGGGATGAATTTTGGGGGGGGGGGGGGGGGGGGGGGGGGGGGGGGGGGGGGGGGGGGGGGGGGGGGGGGGGGAGGGATAACAGCCCCGAATTAGTAGGAACCGGGATGAGCACCACTCTTAAATTCATGCCGGGTGGGGTTATTAACGAAGGGGCACCACTCTACCGTAACAACCCTGCACGTCTAGGATTATCGTATAGGAATCGGGGAACGTGTAATACATAGTTGTTCGTGTGCTCCAATTTTTTCTTAACATCGAGTAGAAAAAGTTTTCACATGACATAATCGAGCATGTACACTCTTCTTGTGAAATTTTGCGTGAAGTACCTACTTCATGCCAAATTTCACAAGAGTGTACATCTTCACTCCGTGTACAAGTGTAATTAAGTAGGATCGACAGTTTTTTTTTTTTGAGAAAGATCCATGCCTTTGCATTCCGTGTGCTCCATTTTTCTCCTAACATTGAAAAAGAGTTTTCTCGTAAAATTATAGAGCACGGGTCACTTCATGCCAAAATGTCACAAGACAAGTGTACATCTTCATTCCGTGTACAAGTGTAGAGGGTTGATAGTAATTCACCTTGCCTTTGCATTAGAAATTGAGGATTCAACCGTCGTCACATATGTAGAATTGTAGATGCATGCATGATTCGCTGCTGCACATACTTTGAATTTGAAATACATGTTTCAAGTGCTGGTATGATAATCGGTACTGGCCACTGCTTCTGGGGCTTATTCGTCGACGTATCGTTCTGGCGAGCTGCCGACGTGTAGCCGTAGGTCAATCACGAGTTCACCTTGGAGCAGCTGAGCCTGATCTGGCCCTGCGTCCCGGTGAGCGGCGCGATGTTTCCCATCTTGATCATGGCCGTCGTGAAGGCGCTGCTGAAGGCCGCCGCGTTGGACGCAAAGTTGCGGACGGTGTTGTCGGTGGTGTCGTTGTTGAAGAGCACCTGGTCCGAGTGCAGGAGCCCTTTCTGTGACAGGAGGTTGGTGTAGTAGGCGTTGTCGAACGCGTTGGGCGTCGTCGTGTCCAGGTTCGCCAGGTTGGTGTTGCCGCCGGACTGGGGGCAGTTGGCCTTGAGAGATGTCGCGAAGACAGTGTTGATGTTGGTGTCACCGCCGTAGATCCGAGTCCGAAAGTTGGAGCACTGGGCCTTCCCGATGGTGTGCGCGCCTGAGAGCGCGACCATGTCGACCGTGTTAAGGTTCTTCTTGAGGAACGCGGCCTCGAGCTGTGACCGGCTAGAGCTCGGGCCAGGGAGGTCACTGTTCGCCAGCGAGGCACTTGCGGTGGTGGAGTCCCGTCTCCCCAGCGGGACAGTCCACGATGGCCCTCCAAGCTGTATGTGAAAGATAGCAGACCAAGTAGGAAATTAAGTATGTACTAAATCAGCGACAATTTATATGAATCGGAGGGGATATATGTTCTATCCTTCAGGTAGCATCGATCATGTAAATGAGTGTAGTACTAAGATGTTCTTACGGCGACAACGGAGTCGCGGGCGGCGACGGTGAGGATGTCGGCGCAGGAGACGGTCTGCTTGCATATACTCTCCAGCTGGGTCTTGATGTTGTCGATGACGCCGAAGCCCCTCAGCGACCCCACGTTCGGACCCGCGTTTTGTTCCATGCCAGCCAGAAGAACAGATGCGTCACAGCCCTGTAGCCAACATAAACGTATTAGTTCAGAATATAAATTTTGTTAAATCCAGGCAGTTCAAGAAAGTTGGTTAAGGGAAAAAGAGCTGATATATTATGTGAAACTTGCTTGGACAAAGCAGTCGTGGAAGTGCAGCCTGAGCAGGGACGCGCCCATGCGGGGATCGCTGCTCACGGCGGCCGCCACGCCGCTCTTGATGGCGGCCAGAGCCCTGGGGCACGACGTGTCGTAGAACGTCGACGACAGCTGCCCGGACGCCGCCGTGGCCAGAGCCACGAGCACCACCAGAGAAATGCAAGAGGCAGAACCCATGGCCATGGTTGGCTACCTAGCTACAAGTCCAGAGCTATGCGTTGCGTGCTACCAGCTGCACTTGTTATCGGCTGTGGCTGTGGCTGTGGCAAGATAATGCAGTATTTCATGCATATTTATAGGAAAAATTTAGCTCACGTGCAGCTGCACATCAGTCCCCGTCTCCCAGTTGGGAGAAAGTATCCAAATTTTATGTCTGATTAGTCTAGCTAGCAAGCATCCATAACAGATGGTCGATTGGTCTATGATGGCTGACGATCGACGTCGACCCGGCATCCACGATCTGCCCAGCCCCGTCGTGTGGCCAGCTAGATGTTGGATAGGGGATACGGATACGGACAAAGCCGCCGATTTTTTAGAAGGGTCAGACGCTTGCATCCAAGTGTGGCAACCTCCAGCTTAAGTGCTTAAATCGCTACGGCCAACACCTGCCCTGCATTTTTTTTCCGGCAATAGGGCGTAACATGTATTCGAATAATTTCCCGTGATCTGCCTTGGCCTTATCATGTATCCGTTAGGTGCCCGTGGGAGAAAGAAACATATATCTTCGAATCAATATAATGCCATATAACATCTCGTAATAATGTTCATTTTTTTTATATAGCTTACCACTCTTGCCAAGTGGTTCATCTCATAATAATGGAGTAATATATTCTTCATCATTTTTTTAGGTACAGGTGTGATCGTGAACCTGCTTTGAGGGAATATAATATGTTAGGTTTTGAATTGTAAATAAACTTAACATGCTTTTTTTTGTCAAGCGACTCCGGCCCGGCAAACCAGTGTTATTGCGTCATAGGCTCGTAGCCCCGCTACACGAGCATTTCGTTCTACGATCAGGCCTAACTAAAGAGCAACAAATGTTTTATATGACATTTTGATTCATCACATCAAAAGAATAACATTACAGGAGAGGATATCATCGCCTTTAAATTCATGATGTGTGTCCCGCAACTAACGTAGGGGTAATTAAACCAACACAAATTTCACTTGCACCATGAAAGAGCTAACACGTACTCTACTATCGGAGTACACAGGAACATACGTCCACACGCCCGATCATTGGTTCATCTCCAACTACATGGAACGAGCTCCATGGATGCTATTGCAGATGGCGATACAGCCCGAGCCCAGAGCTACACATGGACGCACCGTTTGGCCTAACTAATTGTAGGGAGTCCGCTTCTGTCCAAGGCAATTCAGCCTCACTTAGACCGGCAGCACCGTCATCTTGGGCACAGGTCGTGTTCGATGAAAGTGACAAGGTGCGGTTCAGCAGTGCGACAGTTTCTTTCATGCTCTTACTGCAGTTTAGAGGCACTCAGTTCAGACGCAGGCCTGCCAGGAAACAGTTTGGGCTAAATCATCCTCTAGCCGCACGCCATTTGGGCTTCTTCCATTTGCTCGGTGTTGTTGTTGGGTGCGTCGAAATGTCGCCTACTACATGCGACTCACCTCCAGCATTCTATATGGGCTGGCCCAGCAGCATGAGGCCTTGAGGCGTGCCTAGTTGCAGCACGGAAGTCTCATGATCGCTTTTGCTCAAAAACAAACGAGCAGCACATTAAGTCACAATAAAAAAATTGTTGCACCTTTTGAAAGAATCGATATGGTTGACTAGACGGAGGGGTAAATAGGCAACTAACAATTTTTAGCTTTTCTTTAACAATTTAAATTTTGCATCAAAGTAGGTTGTCTAGATATGCAACTAGGTGAGCAACATATATGATGCAACAAGGATAGGAACATAAGCAAGCAAGATATATGAAACAAATAAGCTTGCACAAGTAAAGGTACGAGATAACCAAGAGTGGAGACGGTGGAGACGAGGATGTGTTGCCGAAGTTCCTTCCCTTTGAGAGGAAGTACGTCTCCGTTGGAGCGGTGTGGAGGCACAATGCTCCCCAAGAAGCCACTAGGCCCACCGTATTCTCCTCACGCCCTCACACAATGTGAGATGCCGTGATTCCACTATTGGTGCCCTTGGATACGGCGACCGAATCTTTACAAACTAGGTTGGGGCAATCTCCACAACTCAAGGCTCCCAACGACACCACGAAGCTTCACCACAATGGACTATGGCTTCGCGGTGACCTCAACCGTTTAGGATGCTCAAACATCCAAGAGTAACAAGATCCGCAAAGGATTAGTGGGGGAATCAAATATCTCTTGATGGAAGTGTAGATCGAGGCCTTCTCAACCACTCCCGAGCAAATCAACAAGTTTGGTCAGCTAGGGAGTGAGATCGGGTGAAAATGGAGCTTAGAGCAATAATGGAGCTTAGGGGTGGAAGAGGTGAGTCAACCGGAAGAAGGGGACCCCTTATATAGTGTGGGAAAAGGATCCAACCGTTACCCACCAACCAGCCTGCGGCCAGCGGTACTACCGCGCCTGGCCAGCGGTACTACCGCAAGGCCGCGCGGTACTACAGCTTGCAACCAAGCGGTACTACCGCACGGCTATGCGGTACTACCGTACCGACCCACGGTACTGCCGCAACCCCAGCGACAGAAAAGATAAACAGACGCGCAGGAGCTGGGGGCGGTACTTCCGCACGCGCGGTACTACCGCGCCCCCCCCCCATGCGGTACTACCGCAAGGCAAAAACCCCCAGCCAGGGGGAAGGGAACTTCCGTGCCTACTTCCGCAAAGAAACGGAAGTAGCAAAAACCCGGCACAGTAGTACCACCGAGGGGCGGTACTACTGCCTGACTGCATAGCACGGTACTACCGCTCGGCGAAAACGGTACTACCGTGGTAGGTGCGGATGTAAAAAATTCACTAGTAGAAAACAGGGCTATGGTCCAGGCCGGCTCAGCCCATTAGTCCCGGTTCAGTGTAGAACCGGGACTAATGTGGGCATTGGTCCCGGTTCGTGAGCCCAGGGGGCCGGCCGGGCCACATGGGCCATTGGTCCCGGTTCGTCTGGACCTTTTGGTCCCGGTTGGTGGGACGAACCGGGACCAATGGGCCTCGCTCCTGGCCCACCACCATTGGTCCCGGCTGGTGGCCTGAACCGGGACCAAAGGCTCCCCTTTAGTCCCGGTTCTTGCCACAAACCGGGACCAATGAGGTGCCTATATATACCCTCGCCCGCGAGCAGAGCACTACAATGCTCTGTTTTTCTCTGGCCGGCGAGGGGAGGGGTTTGTGGTGCTCTAGCTCACCTCCTATGCACATGAGTGTTCGATGGAATGCCCGAGCCACACTACTTAAACTTTCTCCTCTCGAAGCTCGACCTCCAAGCACCATTTTCCTCGAGATTTGTCTAGATTTAGCGGTCCGTCACGTCCCGTCCCCGTCTTCACCGCCGTCGATCACCCGCGCTGATCTCATCACCGACACCACCGTGGTGAGCCTCTTGTTCTTATCTTCTTTCTGAAAGGAAAAATATTCTCACTTGTCTGTTTAGATAGATACTTGTATCATTTTCTTACATTTATTATTGCATCTTATATAGTGCGATGGTTTTGGTATCCACCCCCGTCGGCCCTCGTCCTGTCTATGATTCGGATTTGGTATGTATATTATCTTCATAACTATTGGTTCATTTATTGTTTATGAAAATTATGCCGACCAACGTGACATAGATTTTATTTATTTAGGATGTATGTGAATCGGAAATGCCAACTGACCCTATTGTCGAGAGGTTAAATTTAGTTGAAGAAGAAAACAATTTGTTTAAGGAAAAAACAAAAAAAATTGAGGAGGAGAAGATGATATTGGAGTTGCATGTTGCGGATGTCGTCGATGATCACAAGATCAAGATGGATGCAATGCGCTTGAAGATTAGAAAGATTAGAAAATATGCCATTCATACCGAGGCTTGGTATCATTATGTCGTTGGATCAATTGTTACCTTGGTTGCGATTATGATCGCATTTGTTTTCGCATTGAAATGTTTTACATAGTTTCAATGTATGGTTTAATTAATTAGATGCTCTGGAGAGCTATATGTTGTTAGATGAGAACTATGTATGCACTTTGGTTTTAATGTGATGATGAACTTCTATTAATTTGGACACTTAATTATATATAATGCACGTAGATGAACCGGCAATGGATGTAAGGTGACAGACACACCCGCGAGTACATTAAGGGCGTGCATGAGTTTCTCGATGCGGCTGAGGCAAACAAGCAGAATGGTTTTATGTGTTGTCCATGCACTGAATGTGGGAATATGAGGTCTTACTCTAACCGGAAAATCCTTCACTCCCACCTGCTTTACAAGGGTTTCATGCCACACTATAATGTTTGGACGAGGCACGGAGAAATAGGGGTTATGATGGAAGACGGCGAAGAAGAAGAGTACGATGACAACTATGTGCCCCCTGAATACGGTGATGCTGCAACAGGGGGAGCTGGTGAAGATCAAGAGGAACCAGACGATGTGCCCAATGATGCTGCCACGGGTGAAGCTGCTGAAGATCAAGAGGAACCAGACGATGTGTCCGATGATGATGATCTCCGCCGGGTCATTGTCGATGCAAGGACGCAATGCATTAGTCAAAAGGAGAAGCTGAAGTTCGATCGCATGTTAGAGGATCACAAAAAAGGGTTATACCCCAATTGCGAAGATGGCAACACAAAGCTCGGTACCGTACTGGAATTGCTGCAGTGGAAGGCAGAGAACGCTGTGGCTGACAAAGGATTTGAGAAGCTACTAAAAATATTGAAGAAGAAGCTTCCAAACGATAACGAATTGCCCGACAGTACATACGCAGCAAAGAAGGTCGTATGCCCTCTAGGATTGGAGGTGGAGAAGATACATGCATGCCCTAATGACTGCATCCTCTACCGCGGTGCATACAAGGATCTGAACGCATGCCCGGTATGCGGTGCGTTGCGGTATAAGATCAGACGAGATGACCCTGGTGATGTTGACGGCGAGCCCCTCAGGAAGAGGGTTCCTGCGAAGGTGATGTGGTATGCTCCTATAATACCATAGTTGAAACGTCTGTTCAGAAACGAAGAGCATGCCAAGTTGATGCGATGGCACAGTGAGAACCGAAAGAAAGATGGAAAGTTGAGAGTACCCGCTGACGGGTCGCAGTGGAGAAAAATCGAGAGAAAGTACTGGGATGAGTTTGCAAAGGACCCAAGGAATGTATGGTTTGCTTTAAGCGCGGATGGCATTAATCCTTTCAGGGAGCAGAGCAGCAATCACAGCACCTGGCCCGTGACTCTATGTATGTATAACCTTCCTCCTTGGATGTGCATGAAGCGGAAGTTCATTATGATGCCAGTTCTCATCCAAGGCCCTAAGCAACCCGGCAACGAAATTGATGTGTACCTAAGGCCATTAGTTGAAGAACTTTTACAGCTGTGGAATGGAAACGGTGTACGTACGTGGGATGAGCACAGACAGGAGGAATTTAACCTTAAGGCGTTGCTGTTCGTGACCATCAACGATTGGCCCGCTCTCAGTAACCTTTCAGGACAGACAAACAAAGGATACCACGCATGCACGCACTGTTTAGATGACACTGAAAGTATATACCTGGACAAATGCAGGAAGAATGTGTACCTGGGCCATCGTTGATTTCTTCCGACCAACCATCAATGTCAAAAGAAAGGCAAGCATTTCAAAGGCGAGGCAGATCACCGGAAGAAGCCCGCCATGCGCACCGGTGATCACGTGCTTGCTATGGTTAATGATTTACACTACGTAATCTTTGGAAAGGGTCCCGGTGGACTAGCTGTTCCGAATGACGCTGAGGGACATGCACCCATGTGGAAGAAGAAATCTATATTTTGGGACCTACCCTACTGGAAAGACCTAGAGGTCCGCTCCTCAATCGACGTGATGCACGTGACGAAGAACCTTTGCGTTAACCTGCTAGGCTTCTTGGGCATGTATGGGAAGACAAAAGATACACCTGAGGCACGGGAGGACCTGCAACGTTTGCACGAAAAAGACGGCATGCCTCCGAAGCAGTATAAAGGTCCTGCCAGCTACGCTCTTACGAAAGAAGAGAAAGAAATCTTCTTTGAATGCCTGCTCAGTATGAAGGTCACGACTGGCTTCTCGTCGAATATAAAGGGAATAATAAATATGTCAGAGAAAAAGTTTCAGAACCTAAAGTCTCATGACTGCCACGTGATTATGACGCAACTGCTTCCGGTTGCATTCAGGGGGCTTCTACCGGAAAACGTCCGATTAGCCATTGTGAAGCTATGTGCATTCCTCAATGCAATCTCTCAGAAGGTGATTGATCCAGAAATCGTACCAAGGCTAAGGAGTGATGTGGCGCAATGTCTTGTCAGTTTCGAGCTGGTGTTCCCACCATCCTTCTTCAATATCATGACGCATGTCCTAGTTCATCTAGTCGACGAGATTGTCATCCTGGGGCCCGTATTTATACACAATATGTTCCCCTTTGAGAGGTTCATGGGAGTCCTAAAGAAATATGTCCGTAACCGCGCTAGGCCAGAAGGAAGCGTCTCCATGGGCCATCAAACAGAGGATGTTATCGGGTTTTATGTTGACTTCATTCCTGGCCTTAAGAAGATAGGTCTCCCTAAATCGCGGTATGAGGGGAGACTGACTGGAAAAGGCACTCTTGGAAGAGACTCAATAATATGCAGGGACGGATATTTTTGGTCTCAAGCAAACTACACAGTTCTACAGAACTCTACCTTGGTGACCCCGTATGTCGATGAACACAAGAACAGTCTGCGCTCCAAACACCCGGAGCAGTGCGACGACTGGATTACATGTGAACACATCAGGACTTTCAGCAGTTGGTTGGAAACACGTCTCAGAGATGACAACACTGTTTGTGATGAGTTGTACTTGTTGTCCAGGGGACCATCTTTGACTGTATTGACTTACAAAGGATACGAGATAAATGGGAATACATTTTACACGATCGCCCAAGATCAAAAGAGCACCAACCAAAACAGCGGTGTCCGCTTTGATGCAGCAACTGAGAGCGGAAAGGACACATATTATGGTTACATAGTGGACATATGGGAACTTGACTACGGACCTGATTTTAAGGTCCCTTTGTTTAAGTGCAAATGGGTCAATCTGTTAGGCGGCGGGGTACAGGTAGACCCACGGTACGGAATGACAACAGTGGATCTGAAAAATCTTGGGTACACTGACGAACTGTTCGTCCTGACCAATGATGTGGCACAGGTTATCTATGTGAAGGACATGTCTACCAAACCGAGAAAAAGAAAAGATAAGAAAGCGAATACATCATACGATGAGCCAAAGCGCCACATAGTTCTTTCAGGAAAAAGGGACATCCTGGGAGTGGACGGCAAGACACGCATGTCTGAAGATTATGAAAAGTTTCATGAAATTCCTCCCTTCAATGTCAAGGCTGACCCAAGCATCCTGATAAACAATGAAGATTATCCATGGTTACGGCGCAATAAGCAAATGACACAAGCGAAGAAAAAGTGAAGACTTTCTCCCGCAACTATTATGATGATACCATGCCAACTTTGTAACACACGAACATGCTACCATTGTCCGTTTTGTACATGCACATGCTATGTGGGTGAAATTATGATACCATGCCAACTTTCAACCTTTTCAGAGTTCATTTGAAATACTTTCATGTCTTATGGTTCGGCCCTCATAATACCATGACCATTAGTCCCTGGCCCATGCCAACTTTCAACTTTCAACTTTCTAAAACTAATGGCACTAACAGAAAGTTTATAATTTTGCTCCTCGCCCCTGGCCCATGACCATTAGTCCTGGTTTGTGCCACAAACCGGGACTAAAGGGTTGGTCCTCGTTGCGGGCAGAGTTTAGTCCCACCTCGCCAACCGAAGGGGGCCCACACCGGTTTATAAGCCCTTCCCTCTCTGCCTTGTTGAGCTCCTCTCAAAGTGAAAATAGATGCCCTAATAGAGAAAAGTTTAACCTAAATTCATAGTGAATTTCTCTGAAATTCATAGAAATTTACTAGGAATTTAGGTTGAATTTTCTCTATAAGCGCATCTATTCTCATTATTTTAGTAAGTTAATCACAAACTTGTGATTCAAACAATTTTCAAAGAATTCAAATTTTAACTATTCAAATTTGAAAACTAATGGCACTAACAGAAAGTTTATAGTTTTTCTAAAACTAATGGCACTAACAGAAAGTTTATAATTTTGCTAACCTAAAAGCAAACAGAATTAAAAATTAAAGCAAAAAACAAAAGAAAATAAATAATGCAAAAAACAAATCAAAAAAACAGGAAAAAACTATTTTTATAGTAAAGTTAATCACAAAATAAAATAAATAAAGCAACAAAGAAAACAAAAAAAAACTAATGGCACTAACAGAAAGTTTATAATTTTTTAAAACTAAAAGCAAAAAGAACAAAAAAATAAAGCAAAAAACAAAAGAAAATAAATAATGCAGAAAACAAAACAAAAAAACTGGAAAAAATAGCAACAATAAGTATTTTGTTGTAAGTAGAAATAAAATAAAATAAATAAAGCAACAAAGAAAACAAAAAAAACAAAAAAAGTGTTTTCCAATTTGAAAACTAATGGCATTAACAAAAAGTTTATAATTTTTCTAAAACTAGAAGTATAAAGAATTAAAAAATAAAGCAAAAAACAAAAGAAAATAAATAAAGCAACAAAAAAACAAAAAAAATGCCACCTACTGGGCCCCCACGGCGTGAATACGACTAGAAACCCATCCAAGGGCCAAGATTCAGGCCCGCAGGAGGCCCAGTAGGCCCACAGGCATAGCAGTGACAATTAGGCCTATAAGCCTGCAATGGAGAGGAGCTCGAGAGGGGTGCGGCAGTGGGGCTTATAAGCCACTGCGCACCCCTCTCAACTAGCGAGGTGGGACTAAACTTTCGACGCAGCAGCCGCACAAGGCCTTTGGTCCCGGTTGCTGGCACCAACCGGGACTAATGCCCACCTTTAGTCCCGGTTGCTGCCACGAACCGGGACTAAAGGCTCTGCTATATAAGTCCACACTGTGAAAATTTTCGCCAACTGCTCCATTCCCCATCGCCGACGCCGCCAGGCTGCTCGTCCTCCTCGTCACCGTCGCCGCGCCCTGCCCCATCCCCGCGTGCTTGCCGTCGCTGCACCCTGCCCCGTCGCCGTCGCCGCGCCCTGTCGCTGTCGTCGTCGTCGCGCCCTCCTGTCCGTCGCCGGCCGCCCTGCCCCGAGCTCGTTGCCGTCCGCCCTGCCCTGAGCCCCGCCTCCTCGTCCCCGTCGCCGTGTGCCGCCCCGAGCCCGCGGCCGTCCCTGTCTCCGTGTGCCACTCCGAGCCCGTCGTCCCCATCACCGCGTGCCGCCCCGCGCACGCCGTCCCCGTCGCCGGCATCCCCGAGCCCATCATCCTCCTTCTCATCGCTGGCCTCCTCTCCCCGTCGCCGCCCGCCCCGAGTGAGCTCCCCCCTTTCCCATCCCCGTCGCCGACGACGCCACCCATTGCCGCCGCTGCTCTCTGTTTATGGATATGGCTATATATGCATGTATTTTCTCTGTGTATATATGTTCATATATGCAAAAGTTACATTTTTAGAAAATCATCTATATATGTTCAGAAAAGTTCTATATGAATGTGGCTATATGTATGTTCATGGAAAATAATTTTGCTCCATGATCTTTTTGTTCACGATGTACATATAATTTTTTTCATGTATGTATAAATGTCGATATGAATTGTACCTATGATGTTTTTTTATTCATAGATGAATATGTATGTGGCTATGTATGTGTATGTGGCTATGTGAATATGCAAAGAAGAGGAGATGAAGATGATATATTTTCTTATTCGTGGGTGTGTCGAGAGGGTCATCGATAACTTTAGTGAATTTTAGGTTATTTTCATTTTAGGTCATTTTAGGTCATGGGTGTGTCGAGAGGGCGGCCAAGGGGTCGAGGGTCGTCGAACATGAGAGGGGGGATGATAGATGATGATGAGGGGGGAGGGGGGACGTCGGACATTCATGAGAGAGGCGGGGAAGAAGGGGAAGAAGAGGGAGAAGAAGAGGGGGTCGAGAGGGGGTCTAGGGTCGCCGAGGGGTCGAGGGTCGTCGAACATGAGAGGAAAAAGAGGATAAAAAAGAAGAGGAATAAGAAAAAAAGAGGAGAAGAAAGAATAGAGGAGAAGATCTCCTCTATTCTTTCTTCTCCTCTTTTTTTCTTCTTCTTCCTCTTTTTTTATCGAGAACAAGGGTCGTCGAGGGTCGCCGAGCGGTAGAGGAAGAAGAGGATAAAAAAGAAGAGGAAGAAAAAAAAAGAGAGGGGTCGACGGTCGCCTAGGGGTCGAGGGTCGAGAGGGGATCTAGGGTCACCGAGAGGGGAGAGGAAGAAGAGGAGAAATAAATAAGAAGAAGAAAAAAGAAGGAAAAGAAGAGGAGAAGAAGAAAGGAATAGTGGAGAAGAAGAGAAAATAGGATCCACTATTCCTTTCTTCTTCTCCTCTTTTTTTTCTTCTTTTTTTTCTTCGATCTTCTCCTCTAGCTATTCCTTTCTTCGAGGGTTCTATAGGGTCGAGGGATCGAGGGTCGAGGGTTCCAGGGTCGTCTAGGGGTCGAGGGTTCCAGGGTTGTCGAGGGTTCGAGGGGTCGAGTAATTTGCCTTTTTGTATGAATTTCAGCAAAGGCCTTCCAAATAACGATATTTGGAAGGTTCTTGCTGAACTTTGTACCAAAAAGCAAATTATCTTATCTGGGACTCCGTTCCAAAATAACTTTGGAGAGCTTCGTACCATCATGCACATGTTACTTTCGCCTAATGATGAAGACATGGTTTTGTTGAATCCTTTGACACTAGGCAACCTCCCGACCCCTCGGCGATCCTCTCGAACATGAGAGGAAGAAGAGGATAAAAAAAGCAGAGGAAGAAGAAAAAAAAGAGGGTCGCCGAACGGTAGAGGAAACCCTAAATAGAAAGTATCGTCGGTGTGAGATACATCTGGCCGTCAGTGTCGGACACTACATCCACGTCCCACAAGTGGCGCGGGCTTCGAAGAAGAAGAAAAAAAGAGGAGAAGAAAGAATAGAGGAGTAAACTCCTCTATTCTTTCTTCTCCTCTTCACGTCCCACAAGTGGCGCGGGCTTCAACGCCCACGTCACTTGTGGGACGTGGATGTAGTGTCCGACACCGACGGCCACATGTATCTCACACCCACGATACTTGCTATTTAGGGTTTCCTCTATCGCTCGGTGACCCTCGACGACCCTCGTTCCCGATAAAAAAAAGAGGAAGAAGAAGAAAAAAAGAGGAGAAGAAAGAATAGAGGAGTAAACTCCTCTATTCTTTCTTCTCCTCTTTTTTTCTTCTTCTTCCTCTTCTTTTTTTATCCTTGAAGCGTTGTCGAGGCCACCCCAAACCCTAGAGAAGCAGCGTCGAGGCCACTAATTAATATTAGTTCTACGTTTTTGCCACTAATATATCCATCTGTCATGTTTGAATAATAATTGCCATGTTTTCAATATTTGTAGAAACTATGGACACCGCCCGAGACGAAGTACAAGAAGAGTTGTTGGGGGACATAATTGCACGAGGAAGTGATGCCATCTGCTCGTTGTTTCTCAACGAGACCGATGGTCTGGAAGCAGCTGATTATGATGGCTCCGGTGACCTAATGCCGGTGCAAGAAGGAGACCGTGAGGACGGCTCCGGTGACCCAATGCCGGTGCAAGAAGGAGACCGTGATGATGTCTCCGGTGACCGAACCGAGTCCGGCCAGGTATATATATTAGTTAAGCTTCTGCTGACTAGCTAATTGATGCATTCATTGTTTTGGTATGTACACATATTAATTAAGTCTTTGTTCTTTTTTCTAGCCCTCCGGATCGAGCACAACTTCGGTAAAGAGACAAGGCCCGAAGAAAAAGTTGAGCTCGGATGAAAAGATTGAGATCATAGCAATCGCGCCCGACGGCCAACCGATTGAACCCCTCCGGACAAAGAGCGCATTTGTTGCTCAGTGCGGGGTTTTGGTTAGGGACAAGATCCCGATCAGCATCCAGCAATGGTTTAAGCCGGCTACAGAAGACCCTCAGGAGTCTTATGTCAATGATATGCAGAAAAATGATCTTTGGACTGAGTTGAAGTCAAATTTCACCCTACCGCCAGAGGATAATCCAGAGAAGCCAGTTAAAGAGCAATTAATCAAGTCTTTTGCTCTTAAGAGGATGGCAGAACTATTCAGGAGGTGGAAGAAAGAGCTGAATAAGTTTGTCGAAAATAATGAGACACCAGAATTCAAGGGCAGATATGAGAAGATCAGAGATCACTGGCCCGCATTTGTGGCCCACAAGACATCGGAAAAGAGTAAGAAGATGTTGGCGACAAACAAGCAAAATGTTGCGAAGAAGAAGCATCACCATCGCACGGGGTCAGGTGGATACCTCGTAGCCCGGCCTAAGTGGGCCAAGACTGAGAATGATCTGGTTGATAAAGGGATCGAACCAGAGACAATTAACTGGCCAGACCATTGCCGAACTTGGTTCTTCGGGGCTGGCGGAACCTTGGACCCTGTAATAGGGAAGTGCATTTGGACGAACGATCAAATGGACATACCAGTCAGGAAGCTTCGGCACTATATCGAAGCAGCGCAGCAAGGGACGTTCTTTCCAGACAGAGAGAACGACGAGCTCACAATGGCCCTCGGGAATCCTGAGCACCCTGGACGGACACGAGGCACGCCAGGCTCCATTCCGTGGAAGGTTGGGTTTCCGGACGCAGGTGGTTACAAATCCCATGAGAGGAGGAAAAAAGTGCAGCAGACCCAAATGCAGGCGCTGCAAGCAAGGGTACAAGCGATAGAGGAACGAGAAGCAAATCGCAGCAAACGTACTGCCGAAGCTTCCCCCGAAGCTACCCCGCCATCTCAGCGGAGAAGCAGCGTGGCTTCCACTGAGCTGCTTCAGCCGGAGCATGCCTTGACGGCTCCTGCCAGCTATCCCGTGGATGCTATCACGGAGTCTCAAAATTGCCACCTTATGACGCAATGGATGAATTTGAAGGTCAAGGCGGCTGTTGGCTCTGTTTATCCTACTGAACCCGGCGCAACTTTTCACTGTCGGCCGATTCCAGTGCTAGGGTGATGGTGGATGAAATAACGGAGGGATTTGAGGACCTCCAGCTTGACCACCCTACCGGTGAAGGGGAGACTAGGCTGGGGTCTGCTCTGAAGACTCCATGCCTATGGCGGAAGGAGCTCATCAACCTTCCGAACTGGACGCCTCCGCCTCCGGCAAGTCAGGGCACTCCGCCTCCTCCACCGCCTCCTCCTCCGGCGAGTCAGGGCACTCCGCCTCCTCCACCGCCTCCTCCTCCGGCGAGTGACGATCAGGGCACTCGACCGGCTCCTTCTCCAGTGCGTGGTGGCACTCCGCCTCCTTCTCCGCCCGCGTCGACGCGCCCGAGCGGCCAGCCTCCTCCTTCTCCGCCTCGTCAGCAAGGGCGGAAGACACCTGCTGCCGCTCCGGCTGCTCCGGCGCGTCGTAGTCCTTCTCCTCCGCCTCGTAAGCAAGTAAAGAAGACAATGGCTCCGTTTGCTTGGCCGGTGTCTAGCAGTACAACCAGAGGTGGGAGAACATACAGATTCGGTCCTTCTCTGAAGACTCCAGAGAAGTTACCATACGAGAGGACCCCGGAGGAGAACGCCGAGATCGCACGAACCGAAGTGGATGACTGGTTTCACTACAAGAAATATGTCAACTTGTGACCTTCTGTTAATGACCCTGGAAGAATTGGTCATAGATCTATGACCATTTCAGACCAATTGGTCAAAAGTTGTTCAGGGGGCCCCAAAACCTAAACTATAACGACCATTTTGGTCAGAAAGGTCGTAATTTCCTTACACGAAATGGTCATAAAGCAGATAGCACTGGTCTGCTGCCTTATTTCTAGCTGATCATGACCAATATAGATGGTCATAACCTTGTAAATTGTGGTGGGTTGCTGTGACTAGGTGCCACCTCATCAGTTTTGCCTATGTGTCATGTCCATGTGGCAGTTTTTGCCCTAGGTTGTGAAGCAACCTATATTTCTGTCATTCCCAAAATTCCCAAAAAAATCTCATAAATTCTTTGGGTCATATATTCATCAAATATGTAAAAATCCTTCCTTGCCTAGTTCAAAACTAATTCAACAATATTCATTTTCCTATTCTATTCACAACAACACTTCATGAAGGAAGTGCTATTTATATATTCTTGATTGCCCTCAGAATTGTTGGGCACTCTTTCCTATCCAAATCATTACCGCATGACAAAATTCAGCTCCATTTGCCTGGCAAATCTTCCTCGACAAATTTCCAAAGTTTTTGTCCACATAGAAGCATTGTGAAGGAAGTACCTTTTTTATATATCGAAATGACATGAAATTTATACAGCTCCTTCATATGCCCAAATTATCACCCTCCTCCAAATTCCAGCTCAGTCAAATCATCTATGTGAGCCCAGGTTCAATTTATATTTTATGGCCAAATTGGCACGTTGCAAAGCAAGTGTTATATAGACCCCTCCTATTACCCTCAAACTTTTCGGGCACTCTTCCATACCCAAATCACCGCCACATGATAATATTCAGCTCAATTTTCCTAGTAAATCTTTCTCAAGAAATTTCCAAAGTTTCTACCTCGAGAGAAGCTTTGTGAAGTAAGTACTAGCTAGGATTACCCAAATGATCTGAAAATTACCAGTGCATGACCATACCTATGTAACTTACCTACACCAATTTTTAGCTCATTTAATTCATCCAATCTCTCTCACTAGATTTCCCAAGTTTCTGTCCATAGAAGAGCATTGTGAAGGAAGTACTACTTTGGTATGTCCAAATGGTATCAATTTTCTACAATGCTTTCATATGCCCAAATAACCATCCTCCACCAAATTTCAGCTCAATCCATTCATTATTTTGAGCCCAGCTTCAACATTCATATTTTTGTCCAGCGTGGTACTTTGCAAAGCAAGTACCACCTAGGATCCTCCTTTTGAGCAAAAGATTTGTGAAGACATTATCCTTAGTAGATGATCATCCTCAGCCAAAACTCACGCCCATTGGCCATGTGCATTTCCCGTACTGCTAATCAAACACTTGGCTGCTAATTCATCTTTGAGCATAGGTCAGTCTCCTCGTGAGATTCTTCTGTTGTAATTTTCTTCTTAGCACCTACCTGGGGAGTGCCCAACCCACTAGACATGCCTAGACCTCCCAGAAAGCATGTCAATGCCAAGGTCACGCGGTGACCACGCGGCAGGCATGCGAGTTTACGCGCTTTGGAGTTGGGGCCCTGGGCCACATCGAAACCTCGACGTATCGCCACCAAACCATGTATTTATAATTAAATAGATACTTATGTAACTAGAAATGATTTTTGGAAAAAAATAAAGAGCAAACAATAAGGTAGATGCAGTTCAAAATTGACCCACTTCCTACTGAATCGGCAAAAATTGTCTTTTCCACAAGTGGTGGATCAAAACTTTTGACACCAAACCATTTTGTCAATTATGCATTAAATATGGACTAATATTTTATAAAAATGATTTGGTCCAATTTTGCAACAAATATATGGTAGCTCCTTCACAAAAAAAACTCATTTTGGGCATTCAAAAAATGGAAAATGAATTTTCCGTGCAAAGAAAATGAAAACTCCCTTAGGCAACATTATTTGGAATTCCAAGATGCACCCTTTTGCACAATATGAGATCATTTGAACAAACTATACCATGAATGTGGCCATAAGATTGATCATTTGGCTTGAAAGCCATGAATCTTCACGCATGATAGCTCATTTCTGAGAACACTTTTTAAAAATAATTGCCGTATTACAAGTTTGTTATTTTTCCTGGAAACTTGGTCACATATAATGACAGAATGCGAAGTTTTCCCAATTTTCTGATTTTTTTTGAATTTTTTATGCCCGTTTCGAAATGCGATGAAAACGGCGGGTTTGACCGTTCCTAGCTAGTGGTTGAATCTTGGAAAACTTTTGATGTTTCTCTGATTAAATAGATACTTATGTATCTAGAAATGATTTTTTGAAAAAATAAAGAGCAAACTATGAGGCAGCTGCAGTTCAAATTTGACCCGCTTCCTGCTGAATCGGCGGGAATTTGTCTTTTTCACCAGAGGTGGATCAAGGCTTTTGACTCCCAACCATTTGGTTAATTGTGAATCAAATATGGCCTGGTATTTTAGAAAAATGATTTGGTCCAATTTTGCAAGAAATATATGGTAGGTCCTTCACAAAAAGAACTCAATTCGGGCACTAGGAAAATGGAAAATAGATTTTCCGTGCAAAGAAAATAAAAATTTCCTGAGGAAACATTGTTTGGAATTCCAGTATGCACCCTTGTGCACAATATGAGATCATTTGAACAAACTATACCATGAATGTGGCCATAAGATTGATCATTTGGCTTGAAAGCCATGAATCTTCACGCGTGATAGCTCGTTTCTGAGAACACTTTTTTAAAATAATTGTCGTATTACAAGTTTATTATTTTCCCTGGAAACTTGGTCACATATAATGACAGAATACGAAGGTTTCCCAATTTTTTTGATTTTTTTTTGAATTTTTTATGCCCGTTTCAAAATGCGATGAAAACGGCGGGTTTGACCGTTCATAGCTAGTGGTTGAATCTTGGAAAACTTTTGATGTTTCTCTGATTAAATAGATACTTATGTATCTAGAAATGATTTTTTGAAAAAATAAAGAGCAAACTATGAGGCAGCTGCAGTTTAAATTTGACCCGCTTCCTACTGAATCGGCGGGCATTTGTCTTTTTCACCAGAGGTGGATCAAGGCTTTTGACACCCAACCATTTGGTCAATTGTGAATCAAATATGTCCTAGTATTTTAGAAAAATGATTTGGTGCAATTTTGCAACAAATATATGGTAGGCCTTCACAAAAAGAACTCAATTCGGGCACTCGGAAAATGGAAAATGAATTTTTCGTGCAAAGGAAATAAAAAGTCCCTTAGGCAACATTGTTTGGAATTCCAATATTCACCCTTGTGCACAAGATGAGATCATTTGAACAAACTATGCCATGAATGTGGCCATAAGATTGATCATTTGGCTCGAAAGCCATGAATCTTCACGCGTGATAGCTCGTTTCTGAGAACACTTTTTAAAAATAATTGACGTATTACAAGTTTATTATTTTTCCTGTGAACTTGGCCACATATAATGACACAATGCAAAGGTTTCCCATTTTTTTGTTTTTTTTGAATTTTTTATACCCGTTTCAAAATGCGGTCAAAACGGCGGGAATGACCGTTCCTAGCTAGTGGTTGAATCTTGGAATTTTTTTGGTGTTTCTCTGATTAAATAGATACTTATGTACCTAGAAATGATTTTTGGAAAATGTAAAGAGCAAACTACAAGGCAGCTACAATTTAAATTTGACCCGCTTCCTACCGAATCGGCGGAAATTTGTATTTTTCACGAGAGGTGGATCAAAACATTTTACACCCAACCATTTGGTCAATTGTGCATTAAATATGGCCTAGTATTTTAGAAAATTGATTTGGTACAATTTTGCAACAAATAAATGGTAGGTCCTTCACAAAAAAACCTCTTTTGGGGCACTCGAAAAATGGAAAATAAAATTTTTGTGCAAAGAAAATGAAAATTCCCTTTAGCAACATTGTTTCTCATTCCAATATGCACACTTATGAAAAATATGAGATCATTTGGACAAACTTTGCCATGAATTTTGACATAACATTAGACATTTGCCCTATAAGAGAAAAAAAGGAAAAAAAACCCTACAAAAACTTAATTCTGATTGGTGGAATTACTTGTGGTTTGGATCGGTGACATGGCATCCATCTGACCGTCCATCTGTCCATCCATGCAACCCATGGCAGCAAACCCCCTCTCTCTCGAACCCCACCCAACCCCACCCCTCGTGACCTCCTCTCTCTCGCGCGAACCGTAGCGCTGCATTCCTCCCTTGCCGCCGCCACCTCAAGCAGGAATCCTGCCGTCCTCCTCTCACCCCCACCGCCGTCGATCCTTCCCCGGCCAACACTCTGTACCGCACCTCTCCCTCTCTCCCATGGCACTAGATCGAGCCGACGAGGCCAGTCCACGGCCAGATCCGCCACCGCCACAGCAACCTCTCTCTCTTCCTCTCCCCGATCCAGATCGAAGATGGCGGCTCCTACCACATCGCTCTCCCATCGTCTCCCACCGTCCTTCCACACCGGCCGTTTCACTCTCTCTCGCACCCAATCCAGATCCCAACCTCCGGCTCTCCGTCCTACATCCAGATCCCGATCCGCGGTGGCGCCCTCCGATCCAACCCCTCCCTTCTTCTTCAACCGCACGTGCCCGCGTCCAGCACCTGGAGTCCCAAGCCTCGATCTCCTCCTCACGACCAGCTCCGTTCCCGAGCGCCTTTGCCTCCCTGTCTCGCCGGAGGACGGCGACGACACCTCCTCGGTCTCCTCTGTCTCATCCACCACCACCACGCGTCCGCGGGCGCCACCGCCGCCGCGGGGGGCAAGACGGAGAGGCCGTTTCCGTCTCCAGGAGAAGAAGGGCGGAGCACCGAGAAGGAGGAGGTTGTCACGAGGGAGTACACCGTCAACCTCCACAAGCGCTTGCATGGCTGGTATGCGTTCTCCCAGCCCTGCTACTTCGGCTCACCGCTCTGGTCCCGCTACAAGATCTGACTCGATTGTTCACGCCGTCCTGCTGTATTCGATTTGCGGTGCCAAGATCGTGCTCGCTGTTCTCGCTCGTCTTGGTTCGAATAGAATGTGCCCTTTCATACTGTGACTGTTATCAACTTATTATAGAATGTGCCCTTTCATACTTCTCTAGTCTCATTTAGACGTGAGCTGAGAGGTATATACTTCTCTAGTCTTGTTCAGACGCACTGGAAGCGGGTCAATCACACTCCAAGACGAGTACAGCTCTATCACGCTCCAACTTGACCCAATTCTCATGCAGTCCTTTAGGTTCAGACGCATTGGTTTCGGTAGTTAGTGACTGGATGTTAACTAGCCAGGTTCTTGCACGGGCATGAAATTTGGTGGTAATATACAGTAGTGGCGTGAGTGGTACTACTACTGCCCATATCATAGTTCTCGATTCATGAGATATATGAACTAGCCCGGTTCTTGACTTGCATGAGAATTGGTGTTATAATTACCGTACTATATGCAGAGTGATGTGAGTGGGACTACTCCTGCTCGTGTCATAGTTTTCAGTTCCAAGTAAAGTAAAGGGGTGATTTTATCCTTGTTCGAAAAAATGTCAATTGCTAAACTGATAGATCCGTAGTGATGTGGTGTGAATGTCAAATTGTGAGCCTGTGTATTGGAGCCTAATAACTTATGTTACGCTGACGGCTTTGATTCGCCGATTGCCGTGTAGGAGGGGCTGGTTCTGCTGCTGGATGTCGGCCTGTCGATGCACCGGGCGTTGCAGGAGGTTGATAATGTCTGCACCACGCTCGTGCGCAAGAAGGCAAGCAACACGCTCTTTCCATCCGAAAATCTGTGATTGACCTAACCCAATACAAATGCAAGCGTCTGTTAATCTGCCTTTGCATTTTTTGTACTCTACAGCTTGAGTCCTGATAACATCCAAGAACAGTATCTAGGACTGGCTTGCATTTATGCTTCTTAAAATTGAAAACTGTGCTACTTAACTTTTTACCTGATGTGACTAGCTTCCTACTTATCAGTTTTTGCCCTGTTAATAACTAGAAAACCTTTTCTTGTTATTTTTCACTACAGCATGTAGGTTTTAATGCAATGGTGAACTGAATGTAACTTCTATTTCCAAGGGCCTGTATATGTTTGGTCCTCATTAATGTCACTTCAGGGAAGCCTTACAATACATATATATGCACTGAACAAGTGTACATATATAATTTCCTAGTATATGTGAACTACACATCAGCTTACATGCTTGTGTTTTCAGTTATACATGATTAAGTAGACCAGCTTGACACAAGTACTACTTTATTGTCTGTATTGTGTTGAGGCATGTTGCATAGTAGGTTTCTCGTGTCGATTTATTCATGTCTGTGTTTAAGAGCTGAATTTAGATGTTGGGTTTGGCAGGAGAGCGAGGGGGTGGTCATCAAGAAGGAAGGCATTGACTTTATGTCTATCTGGAATGCATCGTGAAGACCAAAGTGAATGTGGAGTAGTGCTTTGAGGAGGTTGTACTAAAGGTATATGTATATGTTACCACTTCCAGCTCTGTATTTATATATTTGGCTTCTTAGCAACATCAATATTGGGCTATGAAACTGTCCCTGCGTAAACAGTTACTTGTCCACACTTGATTGAAGTGGAAGTACTTGTTCGGTTTTTATGCTAGTATATAGTAGGATTATTAATTAGCTCTTGTTAGTTGGTATTGTTGTTGTACAAGCGGGGCCCTCTCTCCTAGAGATGTAATTCTGGGTGCAGGTTCATCATAGTTTTAGTGCAAATATTTGCATCAGATGGATGGATGGAGTGTTCCTTTCTTCCTTATAAAGCTAGCCTACTATGTTGAAACTGACACACTTGTGCATGCATGATGATGCAGATTGTAGGCACGCTAAGCCTGCTGGCGGATGCTTCTTCAGGGGCAAAGAAGAAATCTTCAAGAAGAAGGTGCCTGAAGCTGATGCCGCGTCGAGTGACTGATCTTCCCTCGGGGTCGCCTGCTGTAGTCATATTGTCGTTGGATCTCCCCCCTTCTCTCTGTGTGTGTTTTTCTGTCAATAGCTAGTAGCATAAGTTGGAGCTGGCTGTACCAGGAACTTAATCTGCATTTATTCAACTAGATCAAGTACAAGTACATTAGTTCGTAATATTCTATTAATACATCTCCTAGTCATAAATTTCCTGAAGTAGTGCGTGTATATATTTAGGTGTTGTTTAATTACAAAATGGATGTGATTTCTAACTTGATTGTTGTAGGCTACAAGATATATCTCTGTTGGTTCATTTTGCTATAGAATATGCCCCTGTTCATTCATTTATGTGTATTGCTATTTACCTCTGGTGACATGTGAGAAGCACTCATCTATATGTTTATATTTTGAGCAGTTGAGTACAACTACAGTTGCAGAATCATCTAGCCAAATTTTGGGAGGATGGCATAAAAGATTAGATAACCCCTGCTTTTGAAATCATGGTAAGCTTCACAAGCTTGTAAGGTGTTTTCTGTTTTCAAGCGACTTTACATCAAGTTATTGTTTCTCAACCGAAATTCTAGACTATATAGCTCTTTATTGTTCTCTCCACTTATTTGTACAGCCAAGGATGCTTACTTAACTGTATAGCTCTTTATTGTTCTTTTCCAGGAATTCTATTTAAGCTCCATCACGAAATCTATTGTGCACTGCTAAGTCCATGAGGCGAAGCGCTCACTGCTTGACCATTTCTTTACTGAACTGGGTGCAACAGAGGCAAGATATTCGAAACAAGTTGAAGTCCTTTCGATTCTTGATTTCTAGCATACACATGCAACCTGATTGGTGATGTTACTGTAGATATGATGTAGGTTCAGTGCTTACTATTTTTTGATGTGATGCATGTTACCTTCGTTTCTGTCTATGCCTTCTTTAGTATCTTGCCAGCTAACTAGTCTATTGGTCGTTTAGAAATATGAAGATGCATGCACTGTTGCTGGCAATCTTGCACATCATATTAGTCCTATCCCTTGTTTTGTCACTAGCATACACTACAGTTTTATTAAAAGGGGGGCATATCATTTGCTCTATATAATAGTGCTGATTTTGCGCTGATATGAACTTACAACAATATTACATTGTAGTGTTTTCTGTATGTTGTATCACTAGTTTCATGATGCCTTCTCATTGGAACCTATTCTTCAACAATATTACTTTGTTTGTATGATTGAGGGCAATTTACTTGGTTCTTTGATGGAGCACTAAAATTGCCTTCCTGTGATGTTGCAGGTGCCCAGTTTGTGCCGAAGGAGCTCCATGTTGAAGAAGATTGAAGACACATAGAGCTTGTAAATTCTGTAGCTGTTACACATAGAGCTCCATATTGATTCTGTTGTTGTTACAGATAGAGCTTGTAAAACAATGATTGAAGATGTATTATGTGTTATTTATAGAGTAGCAGCTCCATACTGATTTTGGCTGCTGTTATTTTAAGTACTACTTGTATTTTTTTGTCTGCCAATTTAAATACTGGCTATTTTTTACTATGAAATTGAAATCTGAAGAATATGACTTTGACAATTGGGACCCACTTACTAGAACCTGACAACTGGGACCAATTACCAGAACTTACAATTGGGACCCATCTCAATTGACCCATCTTAAAACAAGAAAAGAAAAATGTAATTATAAAAAAAATCTGGAATTGTTGAGCCAAAAAGGCCATGGCCCAGAAAATAAAAAGGCTATAATGTTGGGCTAGGCCCATGAAATCGAAGAAAAATTGACAGGAAAAAATATTAAAAAGGCTGAATTAATGGGCTCGGCCCATCTAAAGCACTAAAATGGACCGGGCTGAATCTTGTGCCACATCAGCTTGCCACGCTGGATGCCTACATGGCCTGGGGAGGCTGCTAGTGACCAAAACAGAACAGTAGGCATATTTTGGTTGTAAACGTCTTCGACCATTCTAGAAGAAAGGTCGCTATAGTCAGTTTATGACGGCCAGCTTTTGACCTTATGTTTTGGTCACAAAAAGGTCACAAATGGAAATTTGTGACCATTCAGTGACCAATAGTGGTGGTCATAAGTTGACATATTTCTTGTAGTGTTTCAAGGGTTGAAAGCAAAGAGACATCCACTTCCGGAGGAGAAGGTAGATCCGGTGAAAGCGAAGCGCACTCTGACTGCCCTGACAAAACCACCCAAGTCTCCACCCGAAGGAAACTATGAGCGCATTATTGGAAAGGAATTTGCCGAAGCGGAGCGGTCGGGAAGTACTGTCAGTGATCAAAGGCTGAAAGAATGACGAGCTGGGAAACAAATTGCCCAGCTCGGCGAACAAGCGAAGCAATCGTGCCCCCCGCTAAAGGTGCCTAGCCACAACGTCGCTAATGATCCAAGGATGGTGCCCGGTTATAGCAATCTTGCAGATTACCTGCCCGACGATGTACATTATGAACCCATGGAGGTGCAGATACAAAGATATGAGTACGGGAAGCCTCTCGTCAAAGATGAAAGATCTCTATCAACGATGATGCGAAGATTGCATGATTGGTACTTGAAAATCTGCAGAGACTCTGGGGGGGAGGAGTACTTTGTATGTGAAAGTTAAAAAGGAGCATGACCTCGTTGGAATTGAACTGTTGCCTGTTCCATTTGAGGAGTTCTATCAGTTTTTTAATCAATTGGCCCTCGATAAAACAACGGTCTCCTACTACTGTTTGTAAGTATTACTACTTCTGTCACTAAGTCTCTCTATATAGCGCAGCTCTTTCATTGCATGTATTTATAATCATCCTCACTATATTATGCAGATTGAAGATCGCCGAATTGAAGAAAAGACAAATCGGTGATATTGGGTTCATTAACACATATCTCATAGATGCAACTCAGGTTAAAGTTCATGCCGCAGCTATCGAGGCCAACTTGCTACGATGTTGGTAATAAATGAAAACAAAGATATAATACTCTTTCCTTACAACCTCAAGTGAGTGTTACTGTCTTGTGCGTATTCGGTTTCCCTTATATATTAGTCAAGGTTATAGTAATGTAATTGATGAGTTATGCATGCGTGTGCAGTTTCCACTATATTCTCCTAGAGATTAAGCTTGAGCAGGGACTAGTAACCGTCTTAGACTCAAGACGAAAAGATCCCCAGGACTATGCAGACATGACTCAAATACTCGAGAAGTAAGTTAAATCGATCATTATCCACCATATCAGCAACTTTGTTCATTTCCTGATATATCAAGTAATTGTTTTCTTTGTCCGGCAGGGTTTGGAGAAAATTCACCAGAAAAGCTCTGGGACTGCCGAAGGAGCTGCAATTTAGACACCCGAAAGTAAGTACTATAGTAGCATGTTCCGCGCATCTACTAGTCATTCAAGCGCTAGTTTCATCAATACCATTTGGCATTCTTGCTTATCAGTTTGATTGACCTCTATTTCTTGTAAAGTGGTTGTGGCAGGAACAAGGGAATGATTTCTGTGGATACTACGTTTGCGAGTCCATCCGCCACACTACCTGTGAGCGGGGCTACACTGACGAACAATATGAAGTACGTAAATAACAACATTCACAATTTTATTTTATTACCATCATTTGTGTTGAGTTTCATTCATTTATATATATATATGTATTGACCCCCTTCTTCAAATTAGATGTTTCGGAAGCGGGATGAACTCCTAGCACCAGCTCGCATGCGAGCAATTCAAGAGGAATTGGCGGCATTCTTTCTTGACCACGTGATCCCTGAAGACGGAGAATTCTATGTGGACCCTGAGTCCGTATGATTATATTTGTAAGAGATAATTATTGTATATATGTAGCCGGTAGTGTCAGATAGATATACGAGAACTTGTTGTTTGACCAATCTCTCAGAGAAGGAGAGGTGGTCGATATCACTTCTCTCTGTATATATGCATATATGTTCATGACGATCTTCTGTTTCCTTTGTTTGCTTACTAGCTAGCTAGCGTGTCTAGTCCTCTCTATATACGTATGTATAGTACGTAGCATCGACCAAGCACGGACATAAGAGAGGACACTTCTCTCTATTAATTATAACTAGCTAACACAATATATGAAACACCTAAATTAACCCCGCAAAACCCCCAACCCCCCCCCCCCCTTTCAAAAAAAAACAAAAACCCCAGCCACAGAAGTGCTGACGCGTGGATGCCTATTGGTCCCGGTTGGTGCCACCAACCGGGACCAAAGGGTCTCCTGACTGGGCTCTGCGCAATGCCCACGTGGAGGGCCTTTAGTCCCGGTTCTGGATTGAACCGGGACTAAAGGGGGGAGGTATTAGTACCGACACTTTAGTCCCAGTTCCGGAACCGGGACTAAAGGCCCTTACGAACCGGGACTATAGGCCCTTTTTCTACCAGTGATTACATCCTCCCCTACTACCGCAAAGGGGCGGCACTAGCCTGGTGGGCAGCAGTAGTGCGGCTCCATGCGAGCGGTACTACCGTGGGCACCTGCGGTACTACCGTGCCACAGCGCGGTACTACCGCGGATGCCTACGGTACTACCGTTTTTCTAGGAGCAATACTACCGCGACCAACCACAGCAGCCAGACAAGGGAGGCAAGAAAACGGAGGAAGCTCCAAGGAAAAAGGAGGGGACAAGAAGGAGACGTGTACGTGATGATTCCACCCAAACCTTTCCAACGCGGACCCCCTCTTAATAGTACAGCTTTCCTATGACTCAAATCCACTAAAAAGAAACGTAGAAAGGACGCCGTCTTCATCAGTCTTTGAGGGGGCACCCAATCATCTCGTGTCTAGCAATGAAGTGTTTGGAATACTCAAGGCACATGATTAGTCTGCAAATGCATTGTCATCAATCACCAAAACACTTAGGGATAAATATGCCCTTACAATCTCCCCCTTTTTGGTGGATTGATGACATTACGGGATTTGCACATGGAAAATAAAATTAAGTAAATGCAAACCCCTCCTCTCTAGAATATAGACGGGCTCCCCCTAGATGTGTGCCACCTAGATGAGTGCTTTGGACTGCACGGCACACGAATACTAGGATCAAAGCTCCCCTCTATATTATAGAGACAAGGCATATCTATCACTAGACAAGATAGCACACACATAAGTTAACTACGATAGATAAAGTACATATGTCTTACACCATATGAGGAAAGGTCTCGAAAGCACAAACCAAACAAGAGCAAACAAGCACAAACGAGGTCCAAAAGACAAAGCAAAAAGACGCACCAAGCACGACACAACGCAAATCCCTACACTCTCTCCCCCTTTGGCATTGAGACGCCAAAAAGGCAGAAAGGACACCTACACACACGGGGTGGCTCTGGCAGAGAAGTCGTCCCACTGCTCCTCGTGCTACTCGTCAGACTCAGCGGCGGGGATAGTCTCCTCGAAGTCATCCTCTGAACTGGTCCACTTTTATCCCTGCTTTGACATCCAGGCAGCCTCAGGTGTGATGACGTCCTCAGACCCGCCAGACACATCCTCTCTAAAGAGCCTCATAACCTTCTTGTCACGGCGGCGACTCTCCTTGTCTGCCACGTGAACCCTGTACTGTCCCTTTGTCTGCATGCAGAAGAGAGTCTTCATCTTGTCCTTTAGCTTCTTGGCCCATGATGGCTCAGAGGAAGGAGTGGTAGACCTAGCAGCACGGTCCTCAGCAACATTCTCAGCAGCAGCCGCCTCCTCACCAGCAGCCCTCCTAGCAGAAGAGGCCTCAGCACGGGTAGTGGTGTTGGCCCAGTTGGGCTTGACGCGGAGGTTGATGGACTCATGGCGAATCCAGTCTGGAGTAAGGAACTCATCACCAGGGTACATCTTCTCCCAAGTGGTGGAGAGCAGCCGAAACAGGTACGGTCCATAGATAGGTACCTTGCGAGTGAACACCGCAAACTGAAGCTCACACCACATGATGTGTGAGACATCAAGTGGCTGAGTCTAAGAAGAACATGCCTCTGCACACAGGAGCAACATGTCCACTAGATATGCATGGACATTGTCCTTGTCGCCAATGCATGGGAATAGAGTGTTGCGGAAGATGCTATGCATGATATCCAGAAAGGAGTTTAACACCCAAGTTGACTTGCCATTGGGGAGCACCTTCTCAACAAGGAAAGGCTGAAGCAGGTTCTTGTTGGCAGATTCAGAGTTGGCATGGGGACGAACACCGATGGGGGTGTGAAGCCCGTCATCAGGAATGTGCAACAGATCCATGAATTCTTTCCATGTAGCAGAAAGCTGACGGCCATTGGTCATCCAGGTCATCCTCCGCTCCTCCCCGGGATGAAAGTACACTGAGGCAAAGAACTGACAGATGAGCTCAGGGGCATAGTCATGGTGAAAAGAGATCACCGGCTCAATAGCAAACTGCTCCACCAAGTCCATAGCCTCTTCAAAGTAGTCACGAAACTTGTCCTTCCGCATGTGATGCATGTCTATCCACTTGACATCCACGAAGGTATTCTGCTTGCTCTTGATCACATCCAGATAGATGAGAACCTGTTGCTTGTTCCAGAACATTTCGGTGCCTCTGAGCACAGCCCGAGGAGTCACATAGGGATTGATCCTCCGGCGTTCGACATACTCAGAGACAGAAATCTCGTCCATGCCCTTAGCAGGTTCCTTTTGCTTGCTGGCAGTGGTCTTGACATTGCGCTTGGGGGCATTGGAGCCCTCTAGGGCTTCATCTTAGGGGTTGCGCAGACGCTTGGAGCCAGTGTCACGACTGGGATTGGAACGGCGAGAGCCACCACCTGAGACACAAAAACGCAAAACACCCACAACAGCCAAGAGGGATTAATGCAAAGAACACAACAAAGCAAGAGAAACAAGCAGAAAGCACACATGATAAATGCCTAGAGAGAGATTTGATCCCTACGGTAGTACTGCCAAGTGCTGCGAAGCTAAGATAGTAGTACTGCTCTTAGACGCGGTAGTACCGTGCAAGGTCACGGTAGTATCGGGTCTAGGAGCGGTAGTACGACCTTAGCGCCTCGGCTAGCGTGGTAGTACCGCGTCTGCTGAGCGGTAGTACCGCACGAGCTAGCACGGTAGTACTGCACCTGACGGGCGGTAGTACCGCAAGAGCGGTAGTACCGCACATCAGACACGGTAGTACCGCACCGCGTCAGATCTGAACAAGTTCAAACCTAAGAAAAGCCCGCGAAACCATGATGGTACTACGGTTGGACAAAGCTACCACAAGACAGCATATCAAGTATGATTCCTACGCATCACGACTCTCCTACATCCTACTCTTGCATAGATTTGGCCTAAAATCTCAAGAACAACAAGTTTCTCCCCAAAAACCTAGAAGCAAGAGAACAGCCAAGAAAAAGAGGGATTTGGGAAAAACCTTGGTCCATGGCAAGAGGAAGTGGTGGGGAACGATCCCACCGGTCGGAATCTGAGGAGAGTGGCCGGAGACGGAGATCCGACGAGGGCCTCCGGCGCTGTTCTTGAGCGAGAGAGAGAGAGACGTGGGGAGAGAGACAAATGATTGGTATGGGGAATTGGAACTCCCCTGCCCGAGTCATAACCCCCACGCTCCCTCGTCGGCGCGGTAGTACCGTGCCCCAACACGGTAGTACCGTCCGGCGCGGTACATCCGAAGTACCGCACCTGAGCGGTAGTACCGTGCTGTGACGCGGTAGTACCGTGCCTCCCAAAGCGGTAGTACCGTGAACTCAAGAAGATGCACGTTTCGAGCACACAAAAAACTAGGTCTTTGCACAAACACTTCGATCCAACACGACACCACAAGACCACGCAACACACAAAGCCAGAAAGGCACACGACAAACGAAACAACCACGAGACACCACCTCTCCAAAGAGAGGGCGGTGGCCGTAGCCACCTATGTTTGAGTCAATTGGTATGGCACCGCGAAGAATTATCCTTGGGTCCATGACCAAAACTCGTCTTTGAAGCACAAGTACCATCAAACATGGCTAATGTGAAAGACTTGATCGATTTATGCATAATGGGGGGAGGGAGAGTTCATTGAGAGAACATCACTCCCCCTATGTCCATGCCTACATCTAAGCAGGACAACACGTTGAGTATGGTGAGGTGTGCAAGGGTTCAAGCAACATTGCTCGAATCAATGATATTTAGCTCATGCCTTAACTCGCGAAATCTTGCTTTATCCAAGGGCTTCGGGAAAATATCTGCAAGGTTATCATGAGTGTTGACATAGTTGAGCTTGATCTCTCCTCGCCTAATGTGGTCCCGAATGAAGTGATACCGAATCTCAATATGCTTCGTCTTGAAGTGTTGCACCGGGTTGAGAGAGATCTTGATGGCACTTTCATTGTCACACCAAAGAGGCACTTTGTCACAAATGACACCGTAATCCTTTAAAGTTTGCCTCATCCATAAGAGTTGTGCACAACAACTACCGGCCGCCACATACTCCGCTTCGATGGACGAGAGAGACACACAACTTTGCTTTTTGGAAGACCAACTTACCAAAGAGCAACCAAGGAATTGGCACCCTCCGGAAGTGGACTTCCTATCCACTTTATCTCCCGCCCAATCTGAATCCGAGTACCCTACAAGCTTGAAGTTTGATCCTCTTGGGTACCATAAGCCAAAGTTTGGGGTATGAGCCAAATATCGAAAGATTCGTTTGACTGCCACATAGTGACTTTCCTTAGGTGCGGCTTGAAACCGTGCACAAATTCCCACACTCAACATGATGTCCGGTCTAGATGCACAATGGTAAAGCAAGGAACCTATCATGGAGCGATATACCTTTTGATCCACCACTTTACCATTGGGATCTATGTCAAGTTGGCACTTGGTGGGCATGGGAGTGGAAGCCGTCTTGGCATCACTTAACTTGAATCTTTTGAGCATGTCTTGAGTATTTTTGGCTTGATTGATGAAGGTTCCTTCTCTTCTTTGCTTCACTTCGAACCCCAGAAAGAACTTCAACTCTCCCATGGAAGACATCTCGAACTTTGAGGTCATGAGAGTGGCAAATTCCTCATTGAAAGCTTTGTTAGGGGAACCAAAGATAATATCATCAACATATAATTGGCACACAAACAACTCCCCTTTGACGTTCTTAGTAAAAAGAGTGGGGTCGATTAGCCCAACTTCGAAACCACGGTCTTGTAACAACTCGGTAAAGTGGTCATACCACGCACGTGGGGCTTGTTTAAGGCCATAGAGTGCCTTATCGAGTTGATACACATGATCGGGAAAGTAGGGATCCTCGAACCCGGGGGGGTTGCTTGACATAAACCAATTCATTAATGGGACCATTAAGAAAAGCACTCTTCACATCCATTTGTTGTAACTTAAAGTTATGATGAGAAGCATAGGCAATCAACATGCGAATAGATTCAAGACGAGCAACGGGAGCAAAGGTTTCACCGTAGTCGATACCCTCGACTTGGGAGTAGCCTTGTGCTACCAAACGAGCCTTGTTGCGAATGATAATCCGATGGGCATCTTGCTTGTTCTTAAATATCCACTTGGTTCCGATGACATTGTGGTTCCCCGTCGGTCTTGGCACCAATCTCCACACTTTGTTGCGCTTGAACTTGTTGAGTTCTTCATGCATGGCATTGAGCCAATCCAGATCTTCTAGCGCCTCATAGACCTTGTGGGGTTCCACACAAGAGACAAACGCGTGATGCTCACAATAATTTGCTAATTTTCTACGAGTGCTTGCCCCCTTTCGTAAGCTTGCAAGCACATTCGTTATGAGATGATCCTTGGTGGAGAGCTTGGAAGCAACCTTGGCGGCATGACGCTCTAATTCTTCCTCGGGGGTGAGACGAGGAGTGGTCACTTGATCATCTTGAGCGTCGTCTTGAGCTTGTTCTTGTTCTTGAACTTGCTCGGAGGAGAGAACTTGACCTTGGGCATCACTAGATGTGTCGACACCGTCTTGAGCGTGATCTTGCCTGAGGATCCGAACTCCTCCCCGAACTCCGAACCCCCTGCGCCCCTGCCAATCGAAGCCGATTGGGCACCGATAATGGAGTTCACCGCCGCAGAAATCTTTCAGCATTCGCCTTTTGGCGACATCCTGAATTCTCTTAAGTCTCTCTCTTTATCAGGAGAGCCCTGGCCGGACTACGGTCAGCGAGGGTGGGATACTGACGATGAGGAAATTCAAAACCCACCCACCACCCACTTTGTAGCCATTGTCGACGATCTAACAGACATGCTTGACTTCGGCTCCGAAGACATCGATGGCATGGACGACGATGTAGGAGACGAACAGGAACCAGCACCTGTAGGGCGCTGGAAGGCCACCTCGTCATATGACATATATATGGTGGATACTCCAAAAGATGGAGATGGCGATGGAACAGTGGGGGATGACGCCCCCAAGAAACAGCCAAAGCGTCGGCGTCAGCGGCGCCGCTCTAAATCCCACCAAAGCAAAAACGGTGATTCCGGCACGGGAGATAATACTACCCCGGATAGCGCCGAAGAACACCCACCTCAGCAAGATTCGGCACAGGAAGATGGAGAAGCCAACCCTCATGAGAGAGCGGCAGACCGAGAGGTCGAGGGTGATAACTATACGCCTCCCTCCGAAGACGAGGCAAGCCTCGATGACGACGAATTCGTCATACCATCAGACCCCGCCGAACAAGAGCGTTTTAAACGCAGGCTTTTAGCCACGGCAAGCAGCCTCAAGAAAAAGCAGCAACAGCTTAGAGCTGCCCAAGATTTGCTAGCCGACAGATGGACTGAAGTCCTTGCAGCCGAAGAGTATGAACTCGAACGCCCCTCCAAGAGTTACCTGAAGCGCAGGCCGCTACCCCGATCAGAGGAGGAAGCACCTACATCACCAGCACATGACATGGTAGACCGGCCACCTCGCGGCCATGACAGAGAGGCCTCTCGGCCCTCCACCCAAGCCATGCCCCGATGCCGCTCAACTAAGGCACGGGAAAATGCGCCAGACCTGCGAGACATACTGGAGGATAAGGCAAGACAAAGAAGATCGTTCTACGGATCGCGCAGGCACCCTACGGCATGTGACAATGATCTTCACTCCGGATACAACAAATCCGGCCGGGCCGAACACAACAGACATAGCTCTTCCGAGCTGCGTCGTGATATAGCCCAGTACAGAGGCGCCGCACACCCGCTATGCTTCACGAATGATGTAATGGATCATAAAATCCCAGAGGGTTTCAAACCCGTAAACATCGAATCATACGATGGCACAACAGATCCGGCGGTATGGATCGAGGATTATCTCCTTCACATCCACATGGCACGCGGCGATGATCTACACGCCATCAAATACCTCCCGCTCAAACTTAAAGGACCGGCCCGGCATTGGCTTAACAGCTTGCCAGCAGACTCAATCGGTTCTTGGGAGGACCTGGAAGCCGCATTCCTCGACAACTTCCAGGGCACTTACGTGCGACCACCGGATGCCGACGACTTAAGCCACATAATTCAGCAGCCAGAGGAATCGGCCAGACAATTCTGGACACGGTTCCTAACAAAGAAAAACCAGATAGTCGACTGTCCGAACGCAGAGGCCCTAGCAGCCTTCAAGCATAGCATCCGCGATGAGTGGCTTGCCCGGCACCTGGGACAGGAAAAGCCGAAATCCATGGCAGCCCTCACGACACTCATGACCCGCTTTTGCGCGGGAGAAGACAGCTAGCTAGATCACAGTAACAACTTATCAAAGAACCCTGGTAATTCGGATACCAAGGACAAAAGTGGCAGGACACGTCGGGATAAGCAAAAACGCCGCGTTAGCAGCGACAGCAATGAAGACATGGCAGTCAATGCCGGATTCAAAGGCTATAAATCCGGTCAGCGGAAAAAGCCATTCAAAAAGAATACTCAGGGCCCGTCCAGTTTGGACCGAATACTCGATCGCTTGTGCCAGATACATGGCACCCCCGAAAGGCCAGCCAATCACACTAACAGGGATTGTTGGGTGTTCAAGCAGGCAGGCAAGTTAAGGGCCAAAAACAGAGACAAGGGGCTACACAACGACGACGAGGAGCCCAAGCCGCCGAACAACAATGGACAGAAGGGCTTTCCCCCACAAGTGTGGACGGTGAACATGATATACGCAACCCACATTCCCAAGCGGGAGCAGAAGCATGCGCTACGGGACGTATACGCGATGGAGCCAGTCGCCCCAAAGTTCAACCCATGGTCCTCCTGCCCGATCACTTTTGATCGAAGGGACCATCCCACTAGCATCCGTCATGGCGGCTTCGCCGCATTGGTTCTCGACCCAATCATCGACGGATTTCATCTCACAAGAGTCCTCATGGACGGCGGCAGTAGCCTGAACTTGCTTTATCAGGATACAGTGCGGAAAATGGGCATAGATCCCTCAAGGATTAAGCCCACAAGAACGACCTTTAAAGGCGTTATACCAGGTGTAGAAGCCAACTGTACAGGCTCAGTAACACTTGACGTGGTCTTCGGATCCCCGGACAATTTCCTAAGCGAAGAGTTAATCTTTGATATAGTCCCGTTTCGCAGTGGCTATCACGCCCTACTTGGACGAACCGCATTCGCAAAGTTCAATGCAGTGTCGCACTACGCATATCTCAAGCTCAAGATGCCAGGCCCTCGAGGAGTAATTACGGTCAACGGAAACACCGAACGCTCCCTCCGTACGGAGGAGCATACGGCGGCTCTCGCAACGGAGGTACAAAGTAGCCTTCTCAGGCAATTCTCCAGTCCGGCCATTAAAAAGCCAGACACTGCCAAGCGCGCCCGGAGTAACCCACAGCAGGACCGCCTGGCACACTCTGAGCAAGCGTAGCAATGCGGCCCCAACCCCAGCTCTCGCGACATAGCGAAACCAGTACCTCGCGTACATAACTATGCCCTTGAAATACCATGGGCACAGGGGAAGGGACACAATAACGGCACGCCCAAAATACGGCTTAAAACGTACTAGGGGCTGCCGGATTCTTTTTTTTTAATTTTTTCTTACTTTCAGGACTCCATACTTCGGACGACCTATTCGGCAATTCGACTACCGCACAAACGATGCAAGATCCAGGGAGGCAGACAAGCCATGCCGCATTATGGAACTCCCAGGTGGTCTCTGTTACGAGCGGTATACCTGTTTTAAATACAATTCCGCGGCCTGCCCCTGGTCAGGACATACTGAATAGTCCAATATCTTTCGCTTACCGCACTATTTGTATCGTTCGGCTTTGATAAATAGCCTCTCTATAAACAATGCTTAGCTTCTTGTCTATTTTTTGCATTATCTTCTTGTCACATTTATGTTTATTAAATGACATGATTGCACCCGTACACCATGGTACGGCAAACACGCCAGGGGCTTCAGTACCCCTCATAATGGTGTGAGAAGTCCGTACACTTTCACAAGTGTGGCACCCCGAACTTATAGCACTATATGCATCGGCTCCAAATCATGATTTGGGTCAATAGTTGGGTTTGCCCGGCTCCTATGTTTTGGTGCCTTACGTTCCGCTCTATCGGCTAAGGTAGCACTAGGAGAACCACTGCGATTGTGCCCCGGTTCAGCTGGGTTAAGCACCTCCGTGGAGAAAGCTAAAACTGACTGTCATGATGTGGCGAGAGACTGGTCGCTGTTCGAGAGGTTTTTCGAGTCCCTAAAGGCTTATGCCGCTTCGAGCGAGGAGCTGGCTTTGTCCGGCCAAGGCGTGGATAGCACCCTGAACTCGGTCTTCCGAACTAGGGGCTTCGCCGAAATTTAAAATTATAGAGTTCTATGGCTAAGTGAGAGTGTTCAAGCATTATAGTCCGATTGCCTGGTTCATTGTGCTGAGCGCCTCCCTCGAAGGACCCAACTATGGGAAAAAGAGCACTCAGGTTTATCCCGAACACCCCAGCACTAGTGGCACGGGGCAGAAGCCGACGACTGGCCATCTCTCAATTTTTGATAAACGGCTGCACAGAAAGTAATATTTTAAATTCAATAAGCATTGCTTAGCGCATATGAACAAGTTTTCAGCGCACAGGATAAACACGAGCGAGTTCATTCAAACATCACATCCTTGGTACATTCATCCGCCACAAGGCGGGCACCTGCAAGAACATCCTTGTAGTAGTTCTCGGGCTTGCGATGCTCCTTCCCCGGCGGCGGCCCGTCCTTCACAAGCTTCTCACCGTCCAGCTTACCCCAGTGCACCTTCGCACGGGCAAGGGCCCGACGGGCACCTTCGATGCAGACGGAGCGCTTGATGACCTCAAGCCTCGGACAGGCCTCCACCAGCCGCCGCACCAGCCCGAAATAGCTCCCAGGTAGGGCCTCTCCGGGCCACAGCCGAACTATGAAGCCCTTCATGGCCTGCTCGGCCGCCTTGTGGAGCTCGACCAGCTGTTTCAGCTGGTCGCTCAAGGGCACAGGGTGTCCGGCCTCAGAATACTGAGACCAGAACACCTTCTCCGTCGAGCTACCCTCTTCAGCTCAGTAGAATGCGGCAGCGTCGGATACGCTACGGGGAAGATCTGCGAATGCCCCTGGAGAGCTCCGGATTTGGGTAAGTAATAGGTAGTTCACTTTTATATTTCTGCTTTGCATAAAGAATGCCTTACCCGCTGCTATCTTCCTCATCTCCTCCAACTCTTGGAGGGCCTTTTGGGCTTCGGCCTTGGCAGACTTGGCAGCCTCTAGGGCCGTTGCAAGCTCGGATGCTGCGCCTTCGACTCCAGCTCCAAACTCTCATGTTTTTTCATGAGAGCCTGAAGCTCTTGCTGCACCTCGCCGACCTGAGCCCCAAGTCTGTCTCGCTCGGTGCGCTCCGCGGCCGTTTTCTTTTCGGCCTCAGACAACGCCTGCTTAAGGGTCGCCACCTCAGTCGTGGCCCCTACAATAAGCAGTACAATCCTGTTACTCTTTTTGCAATCAAGCCTTTTTATAGGCACTTTTCCTGTAAGGTATTTCTTACCTTCTTCCTCCTCGAGCCGCCGCTTGGCAAGGCCGAGCTCTTGCTCGGTCCGCTCGAGGTCCTGCTTCAGGACACCCACCTCCGTAGTCAGTGCGGCAGTGGATAGCAGCGAAGCCTGCATACGCATATTGACTCTTTTATTTTAGACTCCTGCGAAATTTAATAGATCCTCTATTCGGCTTTTCTTTCCGAACGCCAAACAGAGCATCAGGGGCTACTGTCTATGCGGTAATATTTTTACATATTTTTACTTACCTCGAAGCCTGTTAGAAGGCTAGCGCAAGCTTCAGTCAGTCCGCTCTTGGCGGACTGAACCTTCTGGATCAACGTACTCATAATAGTACGGTGCCCCTCGTCGATGGAGGCGTCGTCAAGCACCTCCAGTAGATTGTCCGGCACCTCCGGTTGGACAGAGGCCGCCGGCTCAGAAGGCTTGCTCCTCTTGGAAGGAGTTCGCCTACCGCGGTCCGGAACTGTGAAAGATTCCGGCGCGGTGTCCGGCACAAAGCCGGACTGAGAGCCCTGGGGGGCCTTATCCCCTTCACTCCCGGAGTCCGGGAGGTTGCCTTGCGGCTCCTCCGGGACCACCTCCTCCTGCCCCGGAGCTTGTCACGACGCCACTTCGGCGTCGTCTGCAGTGTGGGGGGAGACAGCGGGCGGAACTGAGTTCACGTCCGATGAGTCCAGGGAGCCGCCCGATGATTCGTCAAATTCGGCCCGGGGCGGACTGCATAATTACATTCGACATTAGGGAAAGCTGTGCAACAAAGGAACATCATGAGTTACTCTGATATCCGAACTTACGATTTCGCAGGACGCTTGGCCCTGTTTGGCCACTCCTCTCCGCCCTCTTCGGCGTTGGGGCCGTAGTCCGGCGGAGGGGTCTTCCTTTTCCTAGACCCCTCGGCCTCCCCCGTTGGGGCGGCCTTCCTCTTCTCTCCTCCCTCCGCTGGGGGGGAGAGTTTTCTTCTTCCTCCTCCTCGTTTTCGCGGGAGGAGGGCGTCTCGGACTCGTCAGATGACGAGTCCGACACCACCACGTTGCGGGCACTCTTTCGAGTCCCCGTGGTCTTCTTCTTCTTGGCCTTCTTCTCTGGCACCACATAAGGCGCCGAAACCAACAGCTTTGCTAGTAGAGCTGGGGCTGGGTCTTCGGGCAGCGGAGCCGGACAGTTAATCGGTCCGGATATCGCCCGCCAAGCCTGTCAAAGGTAAGGGAGTTTAGATCCCGCATAGAGTCAAACTATGAAAAAAGCTTCACATCCTGTAAAAGGTGTAGATGGCATACCTCGCTAGCGTGACGCTGCGAGCTGTATCCGCGGTCCTCGGAAGCGGATGCGGGAGCCTCGGCGCCCTTGAATAGCATCTTCCAGGCGTCTTCGTATGTCGTGTCAAAGAGCCTGCTGAGGGTTTGATGCTGCGCCGGGTCGAACTCCCATAGATTAAAATCCCGTTGTTGGCACGGGAGGATCCGGCGGATGAGCATAACCTGGATTACATTAACAAGCCGGACTGGCTTGTTCACCAGGGACTGGATGCATGTTTGCAATCCGGTCACCTCTTTTTCGTCACCCCATGACATGCCCGTCTCTTTCCAGGACATAAGCCGCGTAGGGGGTCCGGATCGGAACTCGGGGGCTGCGGTCCATTTCGGATCGTGCGGCTCGGTGATATAAAACCACCCGGATTGCCATCCCTTTAGAGTCTCCACGAAAGAGCCCTCGAACCATAGGACGTTGGCCATCTTGCCCGCCATGGCGCCTTCGCACTCCGCCTGGCTACCGCGCACCACCTTGGGCTTGACGTTGAAAGTCTTGAGCCAGAGGCCGAAATGAGGGCGGACGCGGAGAAAAGCCTCGCACACGACGATAAACGCCGAGATGTTGAGGATGAAGTTCGGAGCCAGATCGTGGAAATCCAGGCCGTAGTAGAACATGAGCCCCCGGACAAATGGGTGGAGTGGAAAACCCAGTCCGCGGAGGAAGTGGGGGAGAAATACTACCCTCTCATGGGGCCTTGGGGTGGGGAGAAGCTGGCCCTCTTCGGGAAGCCGGTGCGCGATGTCCTTGGACAGGTATCCGGCCTTCCTTAGCTTCTTGACTTTGCCCTCCGTGACGGAGGAGACCATCCACTTGCCTCCTGCTCTGGACATTGCTGGAGAAGGTTGAGGTGGGAAGTGCGGGCTTGGGCGCTGGAGATCGGGTGCGTAGGAGATGGATAGGCAAAGGAGGAAGAAGGCGTAGGTAAAAAGGTGGATCCTTGTCCCCTTATATGGGCGGATGCGGTTGTGCGTCCCCGCCTGCCTAGTAAAACTCGCTTGCCTCCCAAGCGCCGTGATAAGTGGCGCGGTTGGGTTACCCACGTCCGTAGTGATGAGAATCCCGTAAAAGGGGGGTACACGATCTCTGCTTTGACAAGACGTGCCAAGGAAACCGCCTCGCAAAACACGCTGAGGTGGAAAAGTGAAAACGATTCGAGTGAAGGACTTGGCTGTAGTGTGTTGACGCACTGCGGAATACGTCAGCAGATTTGATTTGTGTTAATATTATTCTCTCTATGGCAATATGTGGAAGCTTATTTTGTAGAGCCGGACACTACTCTTGGTGTTTACAATCTTCTATGAAGGACTTGGAGGAGGAACCCGCCTTGCAATGCCGAAGACAATTTGCGCGCCGGACTCGTCGTCATTGAAGCCTGGTTCAGGGGCTACTAAGGGAGTCCTGGATTAGGGGGTGTTCGGGTAGCTGGACTATACCTTCAGCCGGACTCCTGGACTATGAAGATACAAGATTGAAGACTTCGTCCCGTGTCCGGATGGGACTTTCCTTAGCGTGGAAGGCAAGCTTGGCGATGCGGATATTCAAGATCTCCTACCATTGTAACCGACTCTATGTAACCCTAACCCTATCCGGTGTCTATATAAACCGGAGGGTTGTAGTCTGTAGGCATTCAACTCCATATACAACAATCATACCATAGGCTAGCTTCTAGGGTTTAGCCTCCTTGATCTCGTGGTAGATCTACTCTTGTACTACCCATATCATCAATATTAATCAAGTAGGACGTAGGGTTTTACCTCCATCAAGAGGGCCCGAACCTTGGTAAAACATCGTGTTCCCTGCCTCCTGTTACCATCTGGCCTAGATGCACAGTTCGGGACCCACTACCCGAGATCCGCCGGTTTTGACACCGACATTGCCCTTGGTCATGTTCTTGAGGATGAGGGCCTTCTTGTTGTTCTTCGGAAGCGTGTGGGCCTTGGGTTGGTGATGGCTCCGCTTGAGTGGAGCTTTGTCCTTCTCCTTTGGCCACAAGGGGTTCCTCAATGGGTAGGATAAAGCCAACACCCATTCTTCTTATGGCTTGGGGAGGAATTTCATCACCTACATCACAAGTGCCACTTTGCTCCACTTGGGAGCCGTTATTCTCATCAAACTCCATGTTACACGTCTCCTCAATAAGTCCCGTGGATTTATTGATGACACGGTAAGCATGAGAGTTTGTAGCATAACCAGCAAATATGCCCTCATAAGCTCTAGCCTCAAATTTAGACAACCGAACACCTTTCTTGAGAATGAAACACTTACACCCGAACACCCGGAAGTACTTGAGGTTGGGCTTGTTACCGGTGAGTATCTCATATGGAGTCTTGTTCAAGCCCTTGCGGGGGTAGAGCCGATTGGATGCATGACATGCGGTGTTGATGGCTTCGGCCCAAAAGTGGTACGGAGACTTGAACTCCGCCATCATGGTCCTTGCCGCATCCATCAACGTCCGGTTCTTCCTCTCCGCAACACCGTTTTGTTGAGGGGTGTAAGGTGCGGAATGAAAGGATCGATATGGTTGACTAGAGGGGGGTGAATAGGCAACTACCAATTTTTAGCTTTTCTTTACCGAATTAAACTTTGCATTAAAGTAGGTTGTCTAGATGTGCAACTAGGTGAGCAACCTATATGATGCAATAACAACAAGCATACAAGCAGGCAAGGGTAGAAACAATAAAGACCTTGCACAAGTAAAGGTAAGAGATAACCAAGAGTGGATCCGGTGGAGACGAGGATGTGTTACCGAAGTTCCTTCCTTTGAGGGGAAGTACATCTCCGTTGGAGCGGTGTGGAGGCACAATGCTCCCCAAGAAGCCACTAGGGCCACCGTATTCTCCTCACGCCCTCACACAATGCGAGATGCCGTGATTCCACTATTGGCGCCCTTGAAGGCGGCGACCAAACCTTTACAAAAAAGGTTGGGGCAATCTCCACAACTTAATCGGAGGCTCCCAACAAGACCACGAAGCTTCACCACAATGGAATATGGCTCCGAGGTGACCTCAACCGTCTAGGGTGCTCAAACACCCAAGAGTAACAAGATCCGCTAGGATGAGTGGGGGAATAGAAAATCCCTTGGTGGAAGTGTAGATCGGGGCCTTCTCAACCACTCCCGAGCAAATCAACAAATTTGATTGGCTAGAGAGATAGATCGGGCGGAAATGAAGCTTGGAGTATTTAATGGAGCTTGAGCAATAAATGGAGCTTGGGGGAGGAAGAGGTGGGTGAGAAGGAGGAAGGGGACTCCCTTTTATAGTGGGGGCAACAATCCAGTTGCCCCCCACCAACCAGCCCCGCACAAGGCGGTACTACTGCTGAGAGGGTGCGGTACTACCGCCAGGCAACGGTACTGCCGCGCCAACCAGCGGTACTGCCGCGCTGAGGAGACTTAGTAGGGAATGGACCCAAATGCGGTACTACCACGGTGGTAGGGCGGTACTACCGCTCCTGGAACGGTACTACTGCCACTACAACCGTGACTAGTGCCGAAAAACCCAACACGAGAAAAAGACCTCTCGAATTGAGGCGGTAGGAACCAAACTACCCAGCGGTACTACGGCAATGGGGTCAAGGGCGGTAGTACCGCTGTGGAGCGGTACTGCCGCTTGTGACCCTTCGGCCGTAGTACCGCAGGTAGTGCGGTACTACCGCTGGGGCGCGCGCGAGAGAGAAGGGATCTCTCAAATAAGCTGAGGACCAGCGGAGGTGCCAGGCCCCCAGCGGTACTACTGCTGTGGAGCCACATCGGTACTACCGCTGTGAAGCGGTACTGCCGCTTGTGGCTTCTCAGCGGTACTACCGCTGGGTGCACGGTACTGCCGCTTAGACCTAGAAAGAACAAGGAAGGGAGGAGAGATCTCTTCAATGGACAGGAAAAGCTCGGAGGGTGAGAAGCTGATGTGTACGTGATGATTCCACCCAAGCAAAACCCCAGCGGACCCCCTCTTGATAGTACGGTGCCCTCTACGCAACTAGTCCACCTAGGAAGAAAGCGTCTCGTGCCAGGGGAGAATCTGAGAATAATTCAACACACAAGATTAGTCCGAAAACATGTTGTCATCAATCACCAAAACTACCTTGAGAGAGATATGCCGTAACAATCTCCCCTTTTTTGGTGGATTGATGACAACAAGGGATTTGCGCAAGGAAAAGAATTAAAACGAATAAAACTAAGAACTACAAAATATAGACGGGCTCCCCCAAAATGTGTGCACCAAGATAAGGCACGACACACACATTCGGATCAACACTCCCCCTATATTTTATAGTCCAACAACACTAAGCACAAGATATATGAGAGAAGAGAATAAACAGGACAAGCATGCATCTCAATATAAACTACAGCACTCTGAGGTGACATAAGTAATAAGGTAGCGATAGGGAGCATATGTCTTACACCATATGACTAGGACTTAGGTCTCACACTAAACCAAACCAAAGAAGGAACACACAAGAAAACACAAGACGACTCAAAGCACGACACAAGAAGCAAATCCCTAGCAAATCCCTACACTCTCTCCCCCTTTGGCAGCGAGACACCAAAAAGGGCATAGAGTGACACTACGACTCCAGGTGATGGGAGGGGAAGGTCTCGAACATCACATCTCTGCATCTTCATCGTGGGTCGAAAACTGCTCGGCATCGGAGTCGGTCCAGTGGCAATTCTGATGAATCCAGTCCTCCTCTTTAGTGATCTGACCCTCATACCCACTGACAACAGTTGCTCCCATCTGACGCATGAGCTCCTTGTGGCGCGTCCTAGCATGCTTCTCCGCCACATGAGTCATGTACTGACCATGAGACTCCATGCAGAAAAGCTTCTTCATCTTGCGCTTAAGCTTCTGAGCCCACGACGGTTCTGCACTAGAGGGGCCAAAGTTCTCCTCATGATCATCAGTAGCAGCCTCACCCTCGGTCCCCATGGCAGCAGCAGCAGCAGCAGACGGACCCCCTATGGCAGCAGTAGCAGATGGACCCCTGTGTGAGGCGCTGTCCAGTTGTCCTTCTTCCTCAAACGCTTGATCTCATGAGACACCAAGTCTCCAGTCTCTAGCAGCACTCTAGGATAAGTCTGTGCCCAGGCCCTCTCAATGAGCCTCATGATGAATGGACCATAGATAGGACACTTGCGCTCAGACACGGCAGATAGAAGTTCAGACCACATGACATGAGAGATATCCAGGCTCTCTCCAGTGCTTGCTTCCTTCTCATGCTGATAGAAAAGGAGCATCTCCACGAGGTAAGAGTGGACCATATCCAGATTCCCGATCCGAGGGAAGAGAGTCTCACGGAATATGCGATGAAGAATGTCCAGATACGGAGACAGGTCATAGGTCTTCTTCTGAGTGACTGGGTGAACCTTCACAGTGCAGTAGGGCCAAAGGGCTTGCTTGTGGGTGGATGTAGCATTGCGGTGAGGACGGAAACCGACAAGAGTCTCAAGCCCGGTATCCACCACATCAAGTAACTCCATGAAAGCCTTCCACTTGACAGAAAGCAGCTTGCCATTGGTCATCCATGTCAGAGTCCTGTCGACATCCGTCCCAAGGTGGACGGTGGCATAGAATTGAGCCACCAAATCCGCATCGAAATCCTTATTGAATTGCATGATCCTGAGAATGTTTAGCTGAGTGCACATCTAAAGAGCTTCGCCAAAGTACTCCGGATCCTTCTCCATAGCATCAGTGTCAATGGAGCGAACATCAACAAAAAGATTCTTCTTGGCCTTGATCACATCAAAGTAGATGGCAAACTGAAAATGGTTCCAGAACGGATGGTTGACCAAAGTGGGTTCTTGGTACACCGCATATGGGTTGCGGCGACGCTTCTCCCAAAACTCCTTGTTTGTCATCTCAGTCACAGTCTTCCCTTTTGGCTTGTTGGCGGCTCACTTCGATTGCTGAGGAGGTGGAGAAACACTTGCAGAAGCACTTGCTGGAGGCGGTTGGGTGCTCGAGGAACCACTGGCAGGCTCTGAGGTGCGGTAGCGTTTTGATGTGGCATGCCCGGGGTTGATACGGCGACCTTGCTGCTCGGAACGGTCATCACCTGGAGCCAAACACAAGAACAACGTGAAACAACCAGAAAGAACGAGCATAAGCCAACAAACACAACAAAAAGATCAAGGTAAGGTAGGAGAATGATGGAAATTGGCATGCAGCGGTAGTACCGTGACCTGCCCGCGGTAGTACCGCCCCAAAGGGAGCAGTAGTACCGCTCTAGGTCAAGTGGTAGTACCGCTCCAAAGGGAGCGGTAGTACGTCTTGAGGCGGATAAACATCAGTTTCATAGCACGAGGCGGTGAAACAGTGGTTTCCTACTACCGTGGTCAGATCCGGCACTACCGGCCTACCAAATTCAAAAATAATCCTACCAAACTCTAATCTAGAAAGTCTAGTTGCCTTCTCCAACCAACTCATGCCTAGATTTCGCCAAAAATCTAGAGATGCAACCACCATTGCCCCTAAGAAACAAGAACTAAAAGGAGACAAAACGAAAGAAGGAACGGGGGCAATACCGGCATCCATGGCAAGAGGACGAGGTGGGGATCGACTCCACCAAAGGAAATGGAGAGGGACGCCCCGGAGACAGAGATCCGCCGGAGCCCTCCCGCGGCAAGAGGAGGCTGGAGAGAGGAAGAGACAAGAGGGGCGAAATGAATGGGTATGGGGGAGAAGAAACCTCCCCCTGCCTCGACTTAACCCTCAGGTCCCGTCCCTCAACGGTAGTACCGCGCTGGGGGGCAGTAGTACCGCTTATAAGCGGTAGTACTGCGCACCACCAGCGGTAGTACCGCCCAGCACGCCACGGCAACTAAACAGACACGGCTTTAGCTCGACGAAACGACAAAAACAGCAAGAGAGAAACAACAAAGCACAACAGCAAACGACCAAGACACACCTCTTCAAAAGAGGGCGGTGGCCGAGGCCACCTATGTTTGAGTCAAAAGGTATGGCACCGCGAAGATTTTAACCTTGGGCCCATGACCAAAACTCGTCTTTGAAGCACAAGTGCCATCAACAATGGCTAAGGTGAAAGACTTGATCAATTTATGCATAATGGGGGGAGGGAGAGTTCATTGAGAGAACAACACTCCCCCTATGTCCATGCCTACACCTAAACTAGACAACAAGTTGAGCGTGATAGGGTATGCGCGAGTTCAAGCAACATTGATCGAATCAATGATATTTAGCTCATGCCTTAACTCGCGAAATCTTGCTTCATCCAGGGGCTTCGTGAAGATATCTGCAAGGTTATCATGAGTGTTGACGTAGTTGAGCTCGATCTCTCCTTGCCTAATGTGATCCCGGATGAAGTGATACCGGATCTCAATATGCTTCGTCTTGAAGTGTTGCACCGGGTTGAGAGAGATCTTGATGGCACTTTCATTGTCACACCAAAGAGGCACTTTGTCACAAGTGACACCGTAATCCTTTAAAGTTTGTATCATCCATAAGAGTTGTGCACAACAACTACCGGCTGCCACATACTCCGCTTCGATGGACGAGAGAGACACACAACTTTGCTTTTTGGAAGACCAACTTACCAAAGAGCAACCAAGGAATTGGCACCCTCCGGAAGTGGACTTCCTATCCACTGTATCTCCCGCCCAATCGAAATCTGAGTACCCTACAAGCTTGAAGTTTGATCCTCTTGGGTACCATAAGCCAAAGTTTGGGGTATGAGCCAAATATCGAAAGATTCGTTTGACCACCACATAGTGACTTTCCTTAGGTGCGGCTTGAAACCGTGCACAAATTCCCACACTCAACATGATGTCCGGTCTAGATGCACAAAGGTAAAGCAAGGATCCAATCATGGAATGATATACCTTTTGATCCACCACTTTACCATTGGGATCTAAGTCAAGTTGGCACTTGGTGGGCATTGGAGTGGAAGCTGTCTTGACGTCACTTAGCTTGAATCTCTTGAGCATGTCTTGAGTGTATTTGGATTGATTGATGAAATTTCCTTCTCTTCTTTGCTTCACTTTGAACCCTAGAAAGAACTTCAACTCTCCCATGGAGGACATCTCGAACTTTGAGGTCATGAGAGCGGCAAATTCCTCATTGAAAGCTTTGTTAGGAGAACCAAAGATAATATCATCAACATATAATTGGCACACAAACAACTCCCCTTTAACCTTCTTAGTAAAAAGAGTGGGGTCGATTAGCCCAACTTCAAAACCATGGTCTTGTAACAACTCGGTAAGGTGGTCATACCACGCACGTGGGGCTTGTTTAAGGCCATAGAGTGCCTTATCGAGTTGATACACATGATCGGGAAAGTAGGGATCCTCGAACCCGGGGGGGTTGCTTGACATAAACCAATTCATTAATGGGACCATTAAGAAAAGCACTCTTCACATCCATTTGTTGTAACTTAAAGTTATGATGAGAAGCATATGCAATCAACATGCGAATGGATTCAAGACGAGCAACGGGAGCAAAGGTTTCACTGTAGCCGATACCCTCGACTTGGGAGTAGCCTTGTGCTACCAAACGAGCCTTGTTGAGAATGATAATCCCATGGGCATCTTGCTTGTTCTTGAATATCCACTTGGTTCCAATGACATTATGGTTCCCCGTTGGCCTTGGCACCAATCTCCACACTTTGTTGTGCTCGAAGTTGTTGAGTTCTTCGTGCATGGCATTGAGCCAATCCGGATCTTCTAGTGCCTCATAGACCTTGTGGGGCTCCACACAAGAGACAAATGCGTGATGCTCACAATAATTTGCTAATTGTCTACGAGTGCTTACCCACTTTCTTAAGCTTCCAAGCACATTCGTCATGAGATGATCCTTGGTGGAGAGCTTGGAAGCAACCTTGGCGGCACGGCGCTCTAATTCCTCATCGGCGGTGAGTTGAGGAGCGGTTACTTGATCATCTTGATCGCCGTCATGAACTTGTTCTTGATCTTGAACTTGCTCGGGGGAGAGAACTTGACCTTGGGCATCACTTGGTGTGTCAACACCGTCTTGAGTATGATCTTGCCCTTGGTCTTGTTCATGAGGTTGAGGGCCTTCACTTTGTTCTTCGGAAACGTGTGGGCCTTGGGTTGGTGATGGCTCTACTTGAGTGGAGCATTGTCCTTCTCCTTCGGCCACAAGGGGTTCCTCAATGGGTAGGATGAAACCAACACCCATTCTTCTTATGGCTTGAGGAGGAATTTCATCATCTACATCACAAGTGCCACTTTGCTCCACTTGGGAGCCGTTATTCTCATCAAACTCCACGTTACACGTCTCCTCAATAAGTCACATGGATTTATTGAGGACACGGTAAGCATGAGAGTTTGTAGCATAACCAACAAATATGCCCTCATAAGCTCTAGCCTCAAATTTAGACAACCGAACACCTTTCTTGAGAATGAAACACTTACACCCGAATACCCGGAAGTACTTGAGGTTGGGCTTGTTACCGGTGAGTATCTCATATGGGGTCTTGTTCAAGCCCTTGCGGAGGTAGAGCCGATTGGATGCATGACACGCGGTGTTGATGGCTTCGGCCCAAAAGTTGTATGGAGACTTGAACTCCGCCATCATGGTCCTTGCCGCATCCATCAACGTCCGGTTCTTCCTCTCCGCAACACCATTTTGTTGAGGGGTGTATGGTGCGGAATATTGATGCTTGATTCCCTCATCACTAAGGAATTCATCCAAGGTGTAGTTCTTGAACTCGGTGCCGTTGTCACTTCTTATTGTCAAGATCTTTGCATTGTGTTGACGTTGTGCTTCATTTGCAAAGTCAATGACAGTTTGTTGGGTCTCGCTCTTCCTCTTGAAGAAATACACCCATGTGTACCTTGAGTAGTCATCCACAATCACCAAGCAATACTTCCTACCTCCAAGACTATCGAAGGATGGGGGCCCAAAGAGATCCATGAGAAGGAGCTCCAAGGGCCTCTTTGCATAAATGATAGTCGTGGGAGGGTGAGCCTTCTCATGTAGCTTTCCTTCGATACAGGCACTGCAAGCACGATCTTTAACAAAGCTAACATTCGTTAGTCCACGGACATGGTCCCCCTTGAGAAGACTTTGCAAAGATCTCATATTGACATGGGCTAAACGGCGATGCCAAAGCCATCCCACATCAACTTTAGCCATTAGGCATGTCGCGGTCTTAGTGGGCCGCTCCGAAAAGTTAATCACATATAGACCATTCTCGACATGCCCAACAAAAGCTACTTTAAGAGTCTTGCTCCACAAGAGGGCCACGGTATCGATATCAAAGAAAGTGGCAAAGCCCGTGATTGCAAGTTGACGAACGGAAAGTAAATTGTATGTAAGGGACTCAACAAGCATGACCTTCTCGATCGTGAGATCATGAGAGATGACCACTTTGCCAAGTCCCAATACCTTAGAGGATGAGGCGTCACCCCACTCGACATTGGTGGGCATAGATGGAACTTTGTGCACGTCCACCACCAAGCCCTTGCTTCCGGTCATATGATTTGTAGCTCCGCTATTGAGCAACCATGATCCACCACCGGAAGCAAACACCTACAAGAGGTCAATGCTTGGTTTTAGGTACCCATTTTGTAATGGGTCCTTTGATGTTAGTAACAAGGGTCTTAGGGACCCAAATAGACCATTCAATGTACTCATGAAGCGAACCAACAAATTTGGCATAAACATGCCCATCACTAGCACGACATAACACATAAGAAGGATTAAAATCGCCGGCTTTGTTGGGAGGGATGACATTGCCCTTCTTGACATTGTTCTTCTTCTTCTCCTCGGGGGCACTCTCTCCCTCCCTCACAAAGGTTTGCATGAGGGGAGGAGGTCGTTTGGTCTTGTCATTCTTCTTCTTGTTCTTGGAGTCGGGCACGTACCCAACCCCTTCCTTGGCCACACCTCCCTTTTGGTTGATTAAGAGATCGTTGAGGTTCTTCTTGCCTTGTATGCAAGTCGCAAGACCTCTCTCAAGTTGCTCCTTCAACTTAGCATTTTCCTCAACAAGATGTATATGCTTACAACACGGGTTAGTAGCATTTGCATTATCAATTAAAACCATATGAGGAAATGTTGCTTTCTCTTTAGTTAGCTTCAAGGCCTTCAAGGCCTTGTGGGCCTTGTCAAGTATATCAAACTCCTCTTTGAGTCTAGCAAGATCAACCCCGAGTTTGGCCTTCTCGGAATTTAGCACATGAGAAACAATGAGGGCATGATCATAATCTTTCTTTAACTTAGCATGATCAACGTTGTGTGACTCCTCAAGAGCCAAACGAAGACCACGCTCTTCCTCAAGAGCATTGGAAAGATCCGAAATCTCATCGGCATAGTCATGACTATAACCTTCCATCTTAGAGATGGTGTTTCGTGAGCCTCGATCATGTCATTGGCCTCACCAAGTTGTTCCAAGAGAGCAACAAAGTGCTTCTTGGATTTTGCCTTGAGTTTGCCCATAAAAGCCTCAAACTCGTTAGCCTCCACATTAGCTCCCTCAAGTTCATTAATGCTATCCGTTTGGGAAGCATGATTAATGATGGTAGTTTTGATGTTGGAGGTTACCTTGTTGGTGGCTTTAGCCATGAGGCACTTGGCGGTGATGCTCTCGTTGGGTGAGTCGAAGAGAGACACCCGTAACGTTGTTGCAATGGCAACGGAGGCCATGGCAACCGACTCATCATCTTCATCATCGTCATCATCCTCATTGTACTCTTCTTGCACAACCAAAGCCTTGGGAGGAGTCTTCTTGGTGAAGTTGTTCTTGTTGGGGAACGACTTGGCCTTGTCCTTTAGGATGAGTTTGCCACCATTTTCTTCCCTCTTCTCATACGGGCATTCCGCAACGAAATGACTCACGTTGTCGCAATTGTAGCATGTTCTTACACGTTGCTTGCCCCTTGTGCCACTCGAGTTGTTTTTGCTAAAGTTGGGCCTCGAGTTTTTCTTGCTCCAAAATTGCCTTGAAGCAAGTGCCATGTGTTCATGATATGCATACTTCGTATCTTCGGGGTTGCTCTCCTCTTCTTCCTCTTCTTTTTCTTCCACAGTGAGCTTGGCCTTCAATGCAAGGTTAGGCTTCTTTGCCCGTTGAGAACGGAGCACCGCATTGTCGGCGGTCTTGTCCAAAATGTTCATGGCCACAAACTCATCCAACACTTCGCTTGAGGTCAAAGTGTGGAAGTCCGGTCTTTGACGAACGACGGAGGACATGGCCATGTGGTAGGGCATCATTGCCTTGAGGAATTTGCGCTTGATCCAATTGTCATCCGTGTCCTTGCTCCCGTGATCTCGTAGTGAGACCGCGAGTTTGGTTACTCTCCGATAAAGCTCTCGAGGTTCTTCATCTTCCTTCATTGCAAACTCATCGGCCTCATCTTGTACCACTTCATAGTTGGAGCGTTGAATGCTTGCGCTTCCCCGGTAGAGAGACACGACACAATGCCATGCATCTTTGGCCAAGGCGAAGGGATGAAGATGAGGTAGGTCTTCGGGTGGAATTGCATCTTCAATGATGAAGAGAGCATTCTCATTGAATTGATTGTCCGCGGTTTCTCGAGGAGTGAAGTTGCTTGGATCATGCGGATAGAAACCTTGTTCAATGATTCTCCAAAGGTTAGTGTTCAAATGATTTAAATGACATTTAAAGCGGTAAACCCAAGAATCAAAGTCCTCATTTTTCACAATCTTAGGGGGAGGACCGGCATGATTCAAATGAGTGGAAGGAACCGGTCCACCATAAACAAGTGGTGGTTCCACATGAGCAAAGATTCCGGTGCCATTTTTACCACTAGAAGAAGGAGCCTTTTCACTACTAGCTTCCCCCTTGTCGGGGATAGCATCCGTCACCTTGTTGGCGGAATCACCCACTTTCAACGGAGCGGTGGATAGTTTAAGCCCCTCAAGAAATTTAGTAAACATGCTTTCAACTTCGGTCGTCATGGAGGTTTTCAATGTCTCCTAGGCCACATTGAACTCCTCACGAGAGACCGAAATTCCCCCATCTCCCGTAGACGAGATCGGATTCACACCGGAGTGTTCCTCCACACCGTCTACAGTATCAACCATACTCTTTGGACGGTAAAGTCCTTAATAAAGAGACGAGGCTCTGATACCAATTGAAAGGATCGATGTGGTTGACTAGAGGGAGGGGGGTTAATAGGCAACTACCAATTTTTAGCTTTTCTTTACCGAATTAAACTTTGCATCAAAGTAGGTTGTCTAGATGTGCAACGAGGTGAGCAACCTATATGATGCAATAACAACAAGCATACAGGCAGGCAAGGGTAGAAACAATAAAGAGCTTGCACAAGTAAAGGTAAGAGATAACCAAGAGTGGATCCGGTGGAGACGAGGATGTGTTACCGAAGTTCCTTCCTTTGAGGGGAAGTACGTCTCCGTTGGAGCGGTGTGGAGGCACAATGCTCCCCAAGAAGCCACTAGGGCCACCGTATTCTCCTCACGCCCTCACACAATGCGAGATGCCGTGATTCCACTATTGGCGCCCTTGAAGGCGGCGACCAAACCTTTACAAAAAAGGTTGGGGCAATCTCCACAACTTAATCGGAGGCTCCCAACAAGACCACGAAGCTTCACCACAATGGAATATGGCTCCGAGGTGACCTCAACCGTCTAGGGTGCTCAAACACCCAAGAGTAACAAGATCCGCTAGGGATGAGTGGGGGAATCGAAAATCCCTTGGTGGAAGTGTAGATCGGGGCCTTCTCAACCACTCCCGAGCAAATCAACAAATTTGATTGGCTAGAGAGATAGATCGGGCGGAAATGAAGCTTGGAGTATTTAATGGAGCTTGAGCAATAAATGGAGCTTGGGGGAGGAAGAGGTGGGTGAGAAGGAGGAAGGGGACTCCCTTTTATAGTGGGGGCAACAATCCAGTTGCCCCCCACCAACCAGCCCCGCACAGGGCGGTACTACTGCTGAGAGGGTGCGATACTACCGCCAGGCAACGGTACTGCCGCGCCAACCAGCGGTACTGCCGCGCTGAGGAGACTTAGTAGGGAATGGACCCAAATGCGGTACTACCACGGTGGTAGGGCGGTACTACCGCTCCTGGATCGGTACTACCACCACTACAACCGTGACTAGTGCCGAAAAACCCAACACGAGAAAAAGACCTCTCGAATCGAGGCGGTAGGAACCAAACTACCCAGCGGTACTACGGCAATGGGGTCAAGGGCGGTAGTACCGCTGTGGAGCGGTACTGCCGCTTGTGACCCTTCGGCCGTAGTACCGCAGGTAGTGCGGTACTACCGCTGGGGCGCGCGCGAGAGAGAAGGGATCTCTCAAATAAGCTGAGGACCAGCGGAGGTGCCAGGCCCCCAGCGGTACTACTGCTGTGGAGCCACATCGGTACTACCGCTGTGAAGCGGTACTGCCGCTTGTGGCTTCTCAGCGGTACTACCGCTGGGTGCACGGTACTGCCGCTTAGACCAAGAAAGAACAAGGAAGGGAGGAGAGATCTCTTCAATGGACAGGAAAAGCTCGGAGGGTGAGAAGCTGATGTGTACGTGATGATTCCACCCAAGCAAAACCCCAGCGGACCCCCTCTTGATAGTACGGTGCCCTCTACGCAACTAGTCCACCTAGTAAGAAACGAAAGAGCTACACCGTCTTGAAATACACTCCGAGGGGAAGAAAGCGTCTCATGCCAGGGGAGAATCTGAGAATAATTCAACGCACAAGATTAGTCCGCAAACATGTTGTCATCAATCACCAAAACTACCTTGAGAGAGATATGCCGTAACACGGAATATTGATGCTTGATTCCCTCATCACTAAGAAACTCATCCAAGGTGTAGTTCTTGAACTCGGTGTCGTTGTCACTTCTTATTGTCAAGATCTTTGCATTGTATTGACGTTGTGCTTCATTTGCAAAGTCAATGACAGTTTGTTGGATCTCGCTCTTCCTCTTGAAGAAATACACCCACGTGTACCTTGAGTAGTCATCCACAATCACCAAGCAATACTTCCTACCTCCAAGACTATCGAAGGATGGAGGCCCAAAGAGATCCATGTGAAGGAGCTCCAAAGGCCTCTTTGAATAAATGATAGTCGTGGGAGGGTGAGCCTTCTCATGTAGCCTTCCTTCGATACAAGCACTGCAAGCACGATCTTTAGCAAAATTAACATTCGTTAGTCCACGGACATGGTCCCCCTTGAGGAGACTTTGCAAAGATCTCATATTGACGTGGGCTAAACGGCGATGCCAAAGCCATTCCACATCATCTTTAGCCATTAGGCACGTCGCGGTCTTAGTGGGTCGCTCCGAAAAGTTAATCACATATAGACCGTTCTCGACATGCCCAACAAAGGCTACTTTAAGAGTCTCGCTCCACAAGAGGGCCACGATATTGATATCAAAGAAAGTGGCAAAGCCCATGATTGCAAGTTGACGAACGGAAAGTAAATTGTATGAAAGGGACTCAACAAGCATTACCTTCTCGATCGTGAGATCATGAGAGATGACCACCTTGCCAAGTCCCAATACCTTAGAAGATGAGGCGTCACCCCACTCGACATTGGTGGGCATAGATGGAACCTTGTGCATGTCCACCACCAAGTCCTTGCTTCCGGTCATATGATTTGTAGCTCCGCTATCGAGCAACCATGATCCCCCACCGGAAGCAAACACCTGCAAGAGATCAATGCTTGGTTTTAGGTACCCATTTTGTAATGGGTCCTTTGATGTTAGTAACAAGGGTCTTTGGAACCCAAATAGACCATTCAATGTATTCATGAAGAGAACCAACAAATTTGGCATAAATATGCCCATCACTAGCACGGCATAACACATAAGAAGGATTAAAATCGCCGGCTTTGTTGGGAGGGGTGGCATTGCCCTTCTTGACATTGCCACCATTTGCATTGTTCTTCTTATTCTCCTCGGAGGCACTCTCTCCCTCCTTCACAAAGGTTTCCATGAGAGGAGGAGGTCGTTTGGTCTTGTCATTCTTCTTCTTGTTCTTGGAGTCGGGCACGTACCCAACCCCTTCCTTGGCCACAACTCCCTTTTGGTTGATCAAGAGATCGTTGAGGTTCTTCTTGCCTTGTATGCAAGTCGCAATACCTCTCTCAAGTTTCCCCTTTAGCTTAGCGTTCTCCTCAACGAGATGCACATGCTCACAACATGGGTTAGTAGCATTTGCATTATCAATTAACATCATACGAGGGAAAGTGGCTTTTTCCTTGGTTAGCTTTACATGAAGTTGATCATGAGACTCTTTTCGGCTAGCATGAGCACCCTTCAAGACCTTGTGAGCCTTGTCAAGTAGATCAAACTCCTCTTTGAGTCTAGCAAAATCAACCTCAAGTTCGGCCTTCTCGGAGTTTAGCACATGAGAAACAATGAGGACATGATCATAATCTTTCTTTAACTTAGCATGATCAACGTTGTGTGACTCCTCAAGAGCCAAACGAAGACCACACTCTTCCTCAAGAGAATTGGAAAGATCCAAAATCTCATTGGCATAGTCACGACTATGCCCTTCCATCTTAGTGATGGTGTTTTCGTGAGCCTCGATCATGTCATTGGCTTCACCAAGTTGTTCCAAGAGAGCCACAAAGTGCTTCTTGGATTTTCCCTTGAGTTTTCCCATAAAGGCCTCAAACTCATTACCCTCCACATTAGCTTCCTCAAGTTCATTAATGCTATCCGTCGGAGAAGGATGATTAATGATGTTAGTTTTGATGTTGGAGGTTACCTTGTTGGTGGCTTTAGCCATGAGGCACTTGGCGGTGATGCTCTCATTGGGTGAGTCAAAGAGAGACACCCGTGGAGTCGTCGCAATGGCAACGGAGGCCATGGCAACTGACTCATCACTTTCATCATCGTCATCATCCTCAGTGTACTCTTCTTGTACCACCAATGCCTTGGGAGGAGTCCTCTTGGTGAAGTTGCTCTTGTTGGGGAACGACTTGGCCTTGTCCTTTCGGATGAGCTTGCCACCATTGTCTTCCCTCTTCTCATACGGGCACTCCGCAACAAAATGACTCACATTGCCACAATTGTAGCAAGTCCTTACACGTTGCTTGCTCTTCGTGCCACTTGAGTTGTTTTTGCTAAATTTTGGCCTCGAGTTTTTCTTGCTCTAAAATTGCCTTGAAGCAAGTGCCATGTGTTCATGATACGCATACTTCGTATCTTCGGGGTTGCTCTCCTCTTCTTCCTCTTCTTCTTCTTCAACGGTGAGCTTGGCCTTCAATGCAAGGTTAGACTTCTTTGCCCTTTGAGAACGAAGCACCGCATTGTCGGCGGTCTTGTCCAAAATTTTCATGGCCACAAACTCATCCAACACTTCGCTTGAGGTCAAAGTGTGGAAGTCCGATCTTTGACGAACGACGGAGGACATGGCCTTGTGATAGGGCATCATTGCCTTGAGGAATTTGCGGTTGATCCAATTGTCATCCGTGTCCTTGCTCCCGTGATCTCGTAGTGAGACCGCGAGTTTGGTTACTCTCCGATAAAGCTCACGAGGTTCTTCATCTTCTTTCATTGCAAACTCATCGGCCTCATCTTGCACCACTTCATAGTTGGAGCGTTGAATGCTTGCGCTTCCCCGGTAGAGAGACACGACACAATGCCATGCATCTTTGGCCAAGGCGAAGGGACGAAGATGAGGTAGGTCTTCGGGTGGAATTGCATCTTCAATGATGAAGAGAGCATTCTCATTGAATTGATTGTCCGCGGTTTCTCGAGGAGTGAAGTTGCTTGGATCATGCGGATAGAAACCTTGTTCAATGATTCTCCAAAGGTTAGTGTTCAAATGATTTAAATGACATTTAAAGCGGTAAACCCAAGAATCAAAGTCCTCATTTTTCACAATCTTAGGGGGAGGACCGGCATGATTCAAATGAGTGGAAGGAACCGGTCCACCATAAACAAGTGGTGGTTCCACATGAGCAAAGATGCCGGTGCCATTTTTACCACTAGAAGAAGGAGCCTTTTCACTACTAGCTTCCCCCTTGTCGGGGATAGCATCCGTCACCTTGTCGGTGGGGTCACCCACTTTCAACGGTGCGGTGGATAGTTTAAGCCCCTCAAGAAATTTAGTAAACATGCTTTCAACTTCGGTCGTCATGGAGGTTTTCAATGTCTCCAAGGCCACATTGAACTCCTCACGAGAGACCGAGGTTCCCCCGTTGCCCGTAGACGAGGTCGGATTCACACCGGAGTGTTCCTCCACACCGTCTACGATATCAACCATACTCTTTGGACGGTAAAGTCCTTAATAAAGAGACGAGGCTCTGATACCAATTGAAAGGATCAATATGGTTGACTAGAGGGGGGTGAATAGGCAACTAACAATTTTTAGCTTTTCTTTAACAATTTAAACTTTGCATCAAAGTAGGTTGTCTAGATATGCAACTAGGTGAGCAACTTATATGATGCAACAAGGATAGGAACACAAGCAAGCAAGATATATGAAACAAATAAGCTTGCACAAATAAAGGCACGAGATAACTAAGAGTGGAGACGGTGGAGACGAGGATGTATTGCCGAAATTCCTTCCCTTTGAGAGGAAGTACGTCTCCGTTGGAGCGGTGTGGAGGCACAATGCTCCCCAAGAAGCCACTAGGGCCACCGTATTCTCTTCACGCCCTCACACAATGCGAGATGCCGTGATTCCAGTATTGGTGCCCTTGGAGGCGGCGACCAAACCTTTACAAACTAGGTTGGGGCAATCTTCACAACTCAATTGGAGGCTCCCAATGACACCACGAAGTTTCACCACAATGGACTATGGCTTCGCGGTGACCTCAACCGTCTAGGATGCTCAAACACCCAAGAGTAATAAGATCCGCAAGGGATTAGTGGGGGGAATCAAATATCTCTTGGTGGAAGTGTAGATCGAGGCCTTCTCAACCACTCCCGAGCAAATCAACAAGTTTGGTCGGCTAGGGAGTGTGATCGGGAGAAAATGGAGCTTAGAGCAATAATGGAGCTTAGGGGTGGAAGAGGTGAGTCAACAGGGAAGAAGGGGACCCCTTATATAGTGTGGGAAAAGGATCCAACCGTTACCCACCAACCAGCCCGCGGCCAGCGGTACTACCGCGCCTGGCCAGCGGTACTACCGCAAGGCCGCGCGGTACTACAGCTTGCAACCAAGCGGTACTACCGCACGGCTGTGCGGTACTACCGTACCGACCCACGGTACTGCCGCAACCCCAGCGACAAAAAAGATAAACAGACGCGCAGGAGCTAGGGGCGGTACTTCCGCACGCGCGGTACTACCGCGCCCCCCATGCGGTACTACCGCAAGGCAAAAAACCCCAGCCAGGGGGAAGGGAACTTCCATGCCTACTTCCACAAAGAAATGGAAGTAGCAAAAACCCGACACAGTAGTACCGCCGAGGGGCGGTACTACTGCCTGACTGCATAGCGCGGTACTACCGCTCGGCGAAAACGGTACTATCGCGGTAGGTGCGGATGTAAAAAATTACATCCGCCCCTACTGCCGCAAAGGGGCGGCACTAGCCTGGTGGGAAGCGGTAGTGCGGCTCCAGGGGAGCGGTACTACCGTGGGCACCTGCGGTACTACCGCGCCACATGGCGGTACTACCTCGGATGCCTACGGTATTACCGTTTTCCTGGGAGCAGTACTACCGCGACCAACCACAGCAGCCAGACAAGGGAGGCAAGAAAACGGAGGAAGCTCCAAGGAAAAAGGAGGGGACAAGAAGGAGACGTGTACGTGATGATTCCACCCAAACCTTTCCAACGCGGACCCCCTCTTAATAGTACGGCTTTCCTACGACTCAAATCCACCAAAAAGAAACGTAGAAAAGACGCCGTCTTCATCAGTCTTCGAGGGGCACCCAATCGTCTCGTGCCTAGCAATGAAGTGTCTGGAATACTCAAGGCACACGATTAGTCCGCAAATGCGTTGTCATCAATCACCAAAACATTTAGGGATAAATATGCCCTTACACCTTTTATCTAAAAAAAACTTAAGGTGCAATTTTATTTCTATTTTTCTGTCTATTTTCAAACAAAATACAACAAAAAGCCATTCTGACCGGGGCAACTGCTGCTAGCCTTCTACTCCCTCATTTCCGGTTTATAGGGCTCAATTCAAAAATCTCACGAACCAAAATAGATGGTGAGTGGTGGAATACTTTTTGTAATTTGCAAAAACACTCAATTAATGTTCTTGTTTTCTTCAAATATTTATGTTACCAATGTATTAATTGTAATGCATGCATGCATAATGTACATGCATTGGTCAATTTTCTCTTAATACTTGCATGCAATTATTTAATGCATCTTGGATCTGAACTTGTGATAGAGAACAACCAAACTAAGCCTTGTAAAATGGAAAAACTAAAATTTTGAAATAAGCTCTATAAACCAGAAAGGAGAGAATACTAAGTGGAGAGTAGTGCCAAGTGCTGGAGGAAGAAGAAAGAGACGGGGGAAGTCGGAGCGGAGGGGACTGGTCCCGGTAAGTGCGGCGGAGTAAGTGAAAAACGGAGCAAAAGTGGTTGGCGGGTCCCGGTCACTTTCCTCACATATTATAATACGGGCAGTTTCATAGGCACAATACATCTGATATACAAGACGTGGGCCAGCACTAACACGGATCGCGGAGTGAACAGCCGGTCTAGGATCTGTCGGTACATGATGAAACCGCGCAATATGACTTCGCAGACATATCATGTACTCGAATAGTTTTCCGTGGTTTGTCTTGGCTTTATCATGTACTTCCTTCGTTTCTAAATATTTGTCTTTCTAGAGATTTTAACAAATAACTACATACGGAGCAAAATGAGTGAATCTACACTGTAAAATATGTCTATATACATCCGTATGTGATAACCATTTGAAATCACTAAAAAGACAAATATTTTGGAACAGAGGGAGTATCCGTTAAGTGCCCGTGGGAGACAGAAACATATATCTACGAATAAATAATGGCATATAGCATCTCATAATAATGTTCATTGTTTTATTTTAATATAGCTGAATTATCACTCTTGCCAAGTGGTTCGATCACCACGTAATAATGGAGTAATATATTCTTCATCATTGTTTTTAGGTACAGGTGTTGTCGTGAACCTGCTTTGAGAGAATATAAGATTGTTAGGCTTTTCAATTGTAAATAAACTTAGCATGCTTTTTTTTGTCAAGCGACTCCGGCCGGCAAACCTGTGTTTATGCATCGTAGGCTCATAGCCCCGCTACACGAGCATTTTGTCCTACTATCATGCCTAAGGGTGTGTTTGGTTTCTATCACCAAGTGGAACGGCACGGGGTGGTTCCGTCCCCAGAACCCATTCCTGCGTTTGGATCGTCAATGGAACATGAACCACTCAATTTCAGGGAATGGCATATTCCCTGTTTATGCCGTTCCTAGCGGTCTCTCAAAATCGAGCGGACCACGCGGAACCGCCGGCTCTCACGACCCCCGCTATACAGACCAATGGAGTCGCGGGGCAACCGCAGCAGCAAGAAGCCGCCGCCACCACGGGGCATCCAGCACGCGCTGCCGGGGGCGTCGCATCCAGCCCGCCGTCGCACTTGAGAACGCGTCGCCGGGAGTCGCAGTCATGCGGCATCGGGTGCATCGCACCCAGCCGGGCGCCGCGCTTGAGCACGCGCCGCTGGGAGCCGCGGTCGTGCGACGTCAGAAACCGCTCGCTGCGGGGGGCGTCGCATCCAGCCGGCCGACGTGGCGGTGTGCATGGACGCGGGATCCGCCCAGCGTCGGCGTGAGGGACAGGATGGATGGGGTGGGAGGAAGCCCGAGGCGAGCTCCAGCATCCCGACGTCCTCCTCTTCAGCTAGTATGGTCGTCGTGCTTTGGTGGTTGGTGCTTGCTCAAGATAGTGTTGGCGTTGTAGGCAGCAGCACGTTCAAATAAACTGCGCAGTTGCTAGTTCAGACTTTCAGATTTTCCAGATTCGCTGAAACTTTGGCGTTCTGTCCTAGGAACCATTCCATCCCATCTCATTCTCTTCTATCTAAACACCAAGATGGAATCATTCCATTCCTTAGGAATGGAACGGTTCCATGACATTCCACTTGGTTCTGGAAGCAAACACACCCTAACTAAAGAGCAACATATGTTTCATAAGAGGTTTTGAATCATCACGTCAAAAGAATGACCTTACGGGAGAGGATACCTTCGCCTTTAAATTCATGATGTGTCTCCTCTCCTGCAACTACCATGGGGGTAATTAAACCCAACACAAATTTCACTTTGCACCGTAAAAGAGCTAACACTGGGTGTTGTTGTTGGGTGCGTCTAAATGTCGCCTACTAACATGCGACTCGCCTCCAGTGTTCTATACGGGGCAGCCCCAGCAGCATGAGGCCTTGAGGTGTGTGTTGTTCCAGTGCACAAGCCTCACGTTCGCTTTCGCTCAAAAACAAATGAGCAACACATTAAGTCACAATAAAAAAGTTACATTTTTTATCTAAGAAAAACTTAAGGGACAATATTATTTCTATTTTTATGTTTTTTTCAAACAAAATGCAACACAGATGCTCACATGTTATTTCTATACTTGTAGAAATGCCATTCTGACGAGGCGCAACTGCTGCGAGCCTTTTACCAAGTGGAGAGTAGTGCCAAGTGTGAGAGCACAATGTTTTTATTGCATAGTAATTTTAATCTCCTAGGTCTACTGATCCATTCTGACGAACGAACAAGTGATTACAAATCTACTTTTGATCAATGAAATGCATGCATGTCTACCGTTTTATCGCGTTGACCCTTTTATCTAGAAGATCGGGTATAATATTTTTCAGTTGTAACGCGTTGACCCTTTTATTGAAAAAAGAGAGTATGAGACATGGCAACCAATTGCAATCATGATTAAACTATAATAATAAAATAAAAACAATAACTTTAGAAACACTATTTAATGCCTCTATCATGTAAAACTGACATTGTGATTGTTATGTGGCTATGTGTGGGGTATTTAGCTAGTACTACCTCTAAATGATGAATTGATTAATTAATCGATTAATGCTAACCATGGTTATTTTCAGGGCCATTGCCATCCAACGACCTAAAGCTCATCCTCGTAGTCATCGAGGCCATCTCCCAACCTTGTCTGCATGGCCGAGATGACCGGGTCGCACACGCCCTGCAACGGAGAAGAATTCTATGAGACAAGGTCTCACGCGAGACCCATCCTGATGGATGACACGTGGCATTCACAAATCACAAAGCATCCCCCACCCCCACTTAAAATCAGGGGGAGAGAAATTAGATGCTTTGTGATTTGTAAATGCCACTTGTCATCCATCAGGACGGGTCTCACCTGCTAACCGTGAGATCTGGTCTTATATATTTTTTTCCCCTGCAACTCACTGAGCTTCTTCTCATAGTGCCCCTCCTCGGCGTTGTCAGTGTTTCCATCGAGCCACTTGCTCACCGCCATCACCTCACCCTCCACCTCCCCCCTCTTCTTCTCCTCCAGCTCCATGTCACCAGTAGCGACAAGGGTCTCCTTGATGCTGTGCACGTAGGCCTCCAACCTAGCTTTGCCGTTCCTAGCGAACTCGTCCATTTCACGCATCATAGCGTCGAACTCTTCCTGACTAAACCGACGATGATGAGAACCATAGCTGGTCTTGGCCGTCTTGCCGGAGGCCTTGTCCGTCGCCTCGGCGTGGATCGTGCCCGCCTCGGCGTGGATCGTGCCCGCCTCGTCCACCTCGATGGTCACCTCGATTTCTCGCCTTCCCCAGTTCCATATACTGCGCCCATCATGATTCATGAATGATTCGCGTTACAAATTGACAATATGTATGTATGTGTGATCTCGGAGTAGCTAGGATGTAGGAGGGTGTTAATAGCTAGCTAACCTTGCAGGTGCGATTTAAGAGAGGTCAAGCTGGCAGAGGAGTCTGTTATCCTTGACCTCAGTTCGGTCGCCCTCATACACCTTGATTGTCATGGTGCTCCGCTTGTCCCAGTACGTGGTGATGACATGCGTCCCCTTTGCCGGGTAGCCGGCGTCCCTCCGGATCAGCTTCACCATGGCCCCGTCGGCGGCTTCGATGCCGATAGCGGGCTGCGGCACGTCAACTATCCCTGCATATATTTTTTCTTATCAATCGAGAGTCTTAACTGCATCTTCATAAAAATCTTGTCAAGGTGAGGGAGGCAGAACAAGTAACTGTACCAAAAAACATCTTGTCGTCGCAGGGCCGGTCCATACATATTCGGGGACCTGGGGCGGGATGACAAAATGGGGCCCTTGTATACAAATAAAAATTCAGAATATATTGTATGTCCAAAGCAATTTAGTAAATACAAGCATAGATTGATGGACTTTGAACTAAAACCGCAAGGGAGGTGAAAAAAAACACTATTTCTCCTAGCACTTCTGGAAGAAAAGTCGTCAACAACCACATCAGTATTTATTTCATCCAAATTTTCTTTCTCAATGCATAAAGTAGCAATAATATACTGTTTTTCTTTCACTTTCTTTTCTCACTGATAAACATTTTTCAGAAGACATATCACCAAAAAATTACAGAAAAACAGTCAATACAAGGAGAAAAGCACCTGAATATAGGCATATGGCTTGATGCCGAATTGTCGACGTAGCTTCCCAGATCTGCAAGGCTACAACACTCATTCCCCGTCTGCCCTTCTAATCCCTGGATCCAATGAAGCTTTTTGTTTTGTTTTTGCGCATGGATCCAATGAAGCTTTGAAGAACAGGCCAATAGAGTAAGAACTAGGAAGAGAAGAATTGAAGATGTCAGATGGATCAATCAGAGGCGGAGTGCCGGGCTATTTAACACTGAATCAAAAGAGTACTTGATTAGGGGAAGGAGGTAGACGTACCATCTCTGATGCGGTGATGCCTCAAGCATTTGCAATCAGATGTGGAACGTTGAGGATGCAAAGAGAGATGATTGGGGAGAGGAATAGTATCGTTGGTCTCCATTAATGGATGCACGGAGCGGCGCCTCGAATTTGGAACTGCACCGGAGCGGCGGCACTGTTCTTTGGGATTGGAGAATTTGGGGAGGAGCCTAGGGGGCGAGGAAACTGAAGACGAGACCGAAGGAGATCGATGGAGCGCTGCAGCACCATAGCTAAACTAACTATCGATTCTTTCAGCCTGTGAGTGCTAGCTACTTGATGGGCTTGGGCCTTACTGTATAATATACTACTATGTGGGTTGGGGCCCCTACCTTCGAGAGGCCCAGGGCGGTCACCCCGTTGCCCCGGCCTATGGGCCGGCCCTGTGTCGTCGTCGTCATGGTGTCCGGTCAGATAGCTCCCCTGTACTGTGGCCCCGTAGGCGACGGCCTCGTCAGGGTTGATCCCGTCGACGTTGACGGGCTCCTTGCCGTCGAAGTAGTCCTTGACAAGCTGCCGCACCATGGGGATCCTGCTGCTGCCGCCCATGAGGATGACATCGTCGATGTCTCCCTTCTCCAGCTCGGCGTCCTCCAAGGCCTTGTTCAACGGAGCCATCGTCTTCAAGAAGAGGTCTTGGTTGAGCTCCTCGAACAGCACCCTGGTGAGCGTCTCCGATAGGTCGACGCCATCCAACACCGCCTTGAGCTCCACGAGCACATGGTGTTGGTCGCTCAGCGCCCGTTTGGCGCGCTCGCACTCCCGCAGCAGCCTGTGCATCGCGCGGTCGTCGCCGGTGACGTCCCGGCCGTGCTTCCGCTGGATCAGCTCGACGAAGTAGCCCGCGATTCGCCGGTCGAAGTCGTCACCGCCGAGGTGGGCGTCGCTGCGGCTCGCCATGGTCTCGAACACGCCTTGGTCGAGGGTGAGCACGGCGACGTCGAGCGTGCTGCCGCCGAGGTCGAACACGAGGATGTTCCTCGCGTCGCCCCTATGCTTGTCGAGGCCGTAGGCGATGGCGGCGGTGACGGGCTCCCTTACCAAGCGGAGGACGTCGAGGCCGGCGAGGATGCCGGCCTCCTTGGTAGCGTACAGCTGCGCGTCGGTGTAGTGGGCGGGCAGGGTGAGCACCGCCCGCGTGACCTTCCTGCCCAGGTGGGCCGCCGCCCTGTCCATCATGTCTGCGAACACCGCGGCAGTGATCTCCACGGGCCTGAGCAACCGCACGTCGTCCTCGCCCACCTCCACCCGGACGTACGGCATCCCGTCCCGGTCGACGACGGCGTACGGCAAGGTCTCCACGTCCCGCTGCAGGTCGGCGTCGCTGAACCGCCGTCCCAGGAGGCGGGGAGGGGGGTGGGGGGCGCGAAAGACAAATAGTCTATGATAAGCAACTGCTGCTGAAGAGGAAATTTATAATAAGTGTAGCTAGGTCTCGTTGACTGAGACTTAATCAGCCTCAGTCGAATGATATAGTATATAAAAAGAAAAAGAAAAAACTGAAGAAAAGAATGTACAATTCTTTATGCAAGATCTAAGGGATTTAGTATCGACTAAGACATAACGAAGTCTTAATCGGCGGAGACTTAGTAAAACTGATTTATAATGTGTACAGTCCAATAGTACAATCAACGGCTGACCAACTACCACTTAGAGAGAAAATTATAGTGCCATCATCAAAAACTTCCCAATTAGTTATATCAAACCACACAAGAAAAAACCCCAGTTTGACTCATTGTACATCAGTGTTGATGTACAGGCAACGCTCTTCAGATTTAGGCTGTGTGTCACGGCGGGGGCAGCTGGTTGAGAAGAACCACACCACATTGTTAGACTGAACGAGTCATCCGCTGCCTAAATACTTCAGCTAGTCATGTGCTGCCGCTGCTCTACTCTCTCTCTCTCTCTCTCTGTACTCTTCTTATATACTTGTAACCCCTTTGTGGATGAATACAATGAGTTCGCAGGCTATTCTAGTGACTGCATGCACACTATATATAATTTACACACATGAGCTGAGAAGCACGTGCCTGAAGATGGGTTAGTTCGTTGCTGCACTGTGCGTGAAGATGGATTAAGCCGAGCTGCAGCCAGCAGGGGCCACTGCTACCTAGTAGTAATGAAATAAAATCGTTTGGGCTGGGGGGGGGGGCACGGCCCCCTCAGGTCATAACATAGCTCCGCCGTTGCCTGGCGGCCTCGCCGACGAGCCTTTGTCCGTCGTCGGTGAAGGCGACCCATGCGGGGGTGACGCGGTTGCCCTGGTCGTCGGGGACGATCTCGATGGAGCCATCCCGGTGTACGGTGGCAATGCACGAGTGTGTCGCGCCGAGTGCGATGCCGAGCACCTCATCGCTAGTCTCGCCGGACCGGCGCCTGCTCTCTGTGATGAGGAAGCTCGATGCCGTGAGGGGTAGGAGGAGGAACCAGAGGACGAGCAGTGCCTCCACAGCACGACGAGCCATGGACTTGGCCCATATCGATTTGGAGGACAACTTTTTTTGAAAAGGGGTGCTTTATTACTTAAAAGATTTAAGCATTACACCCGACCTCTGCATAATTAAGATGCGCACAGCCAAATAAGATCCTCTCACATAAAATAAAAATAAAGAGGCGAATTACAACGAAACATGTAGAGTTCGTATAACGCCTAATGTGGAGGGGGGCCATTCCTTAGATCATGCTGCCACCCATGTTGGGTAAAAGTATCCCTCGCCGTAGCCTCCAATCGTGTACACACCTCCGTAAACAAGTCTCGATTCTCCACGCGTTGTAAAGAGGACCATAAACGAAGAGTCCCGGTACATCTGTAGATAACCTGCAACAGAGAAGTACTTTTACCGTTAAAAACCTTATCATTTCTACATAGCCAAAGCGACCAAATAACGACAAGTGCTCCCATCCTGAGAAGAGTTCTAAACCTGTGATCAATCCCATGTAACCAGTTGCCAAATACATTAGCAACACTACATGGAGGATACAAGCCAGAAGCTATTTGGATGACTGACCATATAGAACGAGCCAATTTGCATTGGAAGAATAAATGTTTTATTGTCTCCCCATGGTGACAAAATACACACTGCGGGCTTCCATGCCAATTCCTCTTAATAAGGTTATCTTTAGTAAGAATAACTCCGCGACGAAGATACCATGCAAAGATTTTATTCTTAAGAGGTATCTTCATCTTCCAGATCTTCTTGTTATTAACAACTGGCACATCGGACTGGATTAACGCTCTATACATAGAATCCACTGAGAATTGTCCATTTCCATGGAGGTTCCATCGGAATACATCAGACCCATGTGACAATTGCACCGTGGACAACCGTTGGAGCAGGATATTCCACGAATGGAGTCTAGGTCCAATTAAGTCTCTTCTGAACGTCACATTTGGCGGAAATGATTCCATTACCGTGGCGATAGTATCACCTTTGTGGCGCACAATACTGTATAGAGCCGGATATTGTTCCCGGAGTGTGGCATTTCCTAGCCACTTGTCCTCCCAGAATCTAATTTCCGAGCCGTCCTTAATCGAGAAGGATCCATAGCAGAAGAAATATTTCTTCGTAGCCATTAGACCTGCCCAAAGGTGTGAATCCTCAGGCTTTCAATATACTTGGGATACCGCCTTGGAACCCACATATTTCCTCCTTAGGAGGGTTTGCCATACACCATCTTTCATTAGTAATTTAAACAACCATTTGGCGAGGAGGGCCCTATTCATAACGTCAAGGTCATGAATGCCCAACCCGCCTTGGTCTTTGGGACGGCAAACCACACTCCATTTAGCCAGTCGATATTTCTTTCTCTCGCTATCTCCTTGCCAAAAAAATCTTGATCGGAAGTAATCCAATCTATGTAAAACTCCTTTCGGTAACTGGAAGAAGGAAATCATATATAGTACCATATTACTAAGTACTGAATTTGTGAGGACCAATCTTCCACCCAGAGACAGCAGTTTACCTTTCCAACTGCTAAGTCTTTTTTGCAGTCTCTCCTCAACGTGTTTCCATTCAACATTTGTGAGTCTCCGATAATGAATCGGTATCCCCAAATATGTGATCGGAAACTGACCCAACCCGCATCTGAACAGTTCAGCGTACAGGTGGGCCTCGTCTTGAGCCTCGCCGAAGCAAAACAATTCACTTTTATGAAAATTGATCTTTAGACCCGAGAGTTGCTCGAATGCTGATAAAATCAGTTTCAGATTTCTTGCTTTCTCGAGGTCATGATCCATGAAGAGAATCGTATCATCAGCATATTGAAGTATAGAGAGACCACCATCAACTAGATGATTTACTACCCCATCAATTTGGCCATTAACCTTGGCACGCTCAATCATGACCGCTAGCATATCCGCCACTATATTGAATAGCATGGGCGATATCGAGTCACCCTGTCGCAATCCCTTCTTCGTTTGGAAATAGTGTCCAACGTCATCATTGACCTTAATGGCAACACTACCTCCAGAAACGAAGCTATGGATCATCGCGCGCCACTCTGCAGAAAATCCTTTCATTCTGAGAGTCTGTTGAAGAAAAGGCCACTTGACTTTGTCATAAGCCTTTTCAAAGTCTATTTTGAGTACCACGCCATTTAACTTTTTCCGATGTAATTCATGGACTGTTTCATGAAGGATAACAACTCCATCTAGGATGTGTCTGCCTTGCATAAAAGCTGTCTGTGAAGGCCGAACCACATGTTCAGCAACCGAATTCAGCCTAATAGTCGCAACCTTCGTGAATATTTTAAAACTAACATTAAGGAGGCAAATAGGTCTATATTGTTGTATCCTTTCAGCCTCACTAACCTTAGGTAATAAAATAATCTCACCGAAGTTTAAGCGAAACAATTCTAGTTGGCCAGCATGTAGGTCGGTAAACAAAAGTAGGAGATTCGGTTTGATGACTTCCCAGAATTTCTGATAGAAATTAGCGGGAAAACCATCCGGACCCGGGGCTTTGTTATGCTCCATTAGGAAAACCGCCTTTCTAACTTCCTCCTCGGAGTATGGGGCTGTTAGAAGGTTGTTTTCCTCATCAGAGACCTGAGGGATGTCATCTGTTCTGGTCTCATCCATCGAGAAGTTTCCTTCCTCTGGGGCTCCGAACAGATTTTTATAATAATTAGTGATATAAGATTTAAGTTGCTCATGGCCCTCAATCACTCCCTCATCCTGTTGTAGGGAATGAATAATTTTCTTCCGGTGTCTGCCATTGGCGACTCCATGGAAATATCTAGTATTCGAATCACCTTTCAGGATAAATTGAGAGTTAGAATGTTGGTAGCATTTGAGTTCCTCTTCATGCAGCATGTTAGCTATCTGTGCATTCGAATGATTCTTGATCTCGATTTCATACCCAGATAGAGGTCTAACCTATGCTAAAGCTTCTAATTCATCAATGATAGATGAAAGACGAAGCTTCTCCTTTTTGAGGATACCCACCGTATGCCTGGCCCAACCACCAAGGAATTTACGTAATGCACGCATTTTGTTATTCCATCTGTGTATTGGGGTAGGTCCGACGACTGGTTTCTCCCACACCTCCTTGACCATGTCATGGAAGCCATCCCGAACCCAAGTTCGAACTTGAACTTGCGTCTATGTTGTGGTCGTGGCAACCTAGTAGTTAGAAGAATGGGTGCGTGGTCTGATATAGCCTCGATACGAGGTAGAGCACGAACAGAAACCAGAGGAAATATTGATTCCAGTCGGTATCCATTAAAACACGATCTAGTTTCTCATATGTCGGTTCCGGAAGACTGTTCGCCCACGTGAATTGTCTTCCAATCATAGAAACCTCTCACAAATCTAGAATGTCGATGATAGCATTGAAAAGGAAAGGCCAATGATTATCGAACCTACCGCGGCTTTTCTCATTTGGAAATCGAAGCAAGTTGAAATCCCCACCTATAAGAATGGGATAGGGATTATCTTTCGCTAGATTAACCAATTCACGAAGAAAATCGGCCTTGAACTCATCCTGGGCTGCCCCATACACGGCGACGAGGGTCCATGTGAAGTTGTCGGCCTTGCTGCGAATATGGAGTTTAACGTGAAACTCACCATTCGAACTAGCCAAAACATCCATAGTTCCTGTATTTACGCCAAGTAAAATGCCCCCAGAACGACCTCTAGGCGGTCGCGAAACCCAAGTAAAGTCTATCCCGCCAGAAAGACGGTTAAGCAGACTTACTGAGAAATCACGTCTCCCTGTTACAGAGATAGCCAAAAAATCAAAATTGTATTCCCTATTACATTCTGCAATGAATAAATGTTTAGCCAAGTCACGAAGACCTCTGCTATTAAAAAACATTCCATTCATGAGGAAACAATGGGAGATTTAGAACACTTTGCCCTCTTATGGGACTTACTATCTTTTTTCGAACGTGCGGTCTTTGATTTACGTTTGGATGCTGTAAGCTCAATCAATGAACTAAGCCCGGGTCATCTAGACCCATGTCCGAAAACGCCCCTACTAAATGAGAGAGTAGCTGACCATCTGATGTGGCATGCAGCTCCTCCTCATCAGTACGGGATACATAAGACTTGCTAGAAACACGTGGAGTAACTTTTAATCGATCATATTCCAAATGTTTCAAACCGTTAGTCGAAATAGAAATCTCCTTCTATTCTTTCCAATACTAACACCCACATTATTCAACTTAGAAATGATGGTGGTATTGGAAAAGGCTAAAAAGGATTTGGATGACGACATAATACCTCGATTGTCAAGGTTGTGTGCTGCTTTACGCCGCATAGCCTTGGCTAAGGAGTCCTCATCTGTGTCCATAGAACCATCTTCGGCAACCGTATGCCGACAATTTCGGCGTGTAGGAGTCAACCCCAATTGTGGTCGTGGCGCCGACTCTACTGCCGAAGAGGGGATGATGGTGAAGTAGCAACCCCCTCCCCGAGAGTCTCAACCGCCGGCTCTAGCGACGAGGCCGCCGTTAGAAGCGTGTTAGGGACCGGTGTTACCTCGGGCGATGGTTGTTGCGAGTGCGTGGCTGCCGACGGAGGGGATGATGGTGGTGTAGAAATCCCCTCTCCAACAGCAAGCATCGAAGACGTGAATGTTAGTGTTGTAGAGGTCGGTGTAGAAGAGGTCGTTATCGTCGATGATGAAGCGGCTCTGCACGGCTCCACCAGCTCCTGAACAGGGACGGTCGGGTCGGGGACGCAGCCTCCCAGGACCGGACCTTCCAAACCAACTGTCGTGTCCGCCACCTGGACGCTTGTCGGCTGGACGGGTGCAACCTGCATGCTGCCCAGGTGCTCGGTTGGCTGGAGCGGCATCAGCCCGAGCGCATGCATGTGGGACGGCTGGGTGTTTCCCATCTGCTCGGTCGACTGGAATGGCACCGGACGTAGTGCATGCATATGAGAAGGTTGGACATGCACATCCTTTGTATTACCCATCAGCTTGTACTGCATGGTTGGCATCCGTCCAGTTGCATGTATGTGTGTTCGATCCTTCGTGTCCTCTCGCGGCCGAGACGCCATTGGGTAGCCCGACCACAAGGCCTTCATACGCCGACGTAGATAAGCCCATGTAAAATCATGCAACATGGTCCCACCCCTTGACTCAACAGGATTTTGAATCGGCGCCGATCGATCGCGTCTCCGTTAATCCCGCTGATCTGGGCGGGGTCGCTACTGGGCGTGGCGGAGACACCGCAACAGCCACGAAGGAGCGGACTACACCGGCAGCAGGAGTTGAAGACGTCGTTGGCAGGGGGACGTTGACGATGAGGTCGCTGTCGACTTGGACGAAACTGGCGGCCGAGACGCCATTGGGTAGCCCGACCACAAGGCCTTCATACGCCAACGTAGATAGGCCCATGTAAAATCATGCAATATGGGTCCACCCGTTGACTCAGCAGCATTTTGAATAGGCGTTGATCGTGTCTCCGTCAATCCCGCCGATCTGGGCGATAGAGCCGGCGCTGGAGAGCCACCGCGAACCACTGCGGGCACGTGCTTGGCCGCAGCCAAGAACTGGACCAACACGGGCGGCGGCGTGATCCGGCGCGGCGGCAGGGGGCCTCTCCATGCGCCCATCCGAGGAGCGCAAGACACCCTCAAGCCAGATGCCGAGGATGGAGTACTCCGGCGTGGCGATGTAGTCGTCGTTGATCCAATCGATGTCGTATCCCTTGACTGATCCTTCGTCCCATCTTCCATGGCATCGATCTGAACCCTGCAAGACATTAACTCCATACCTGCGTGGCCTGAGGTAGACTCTGACGGCGAGGACGATTGCCTCTCCCAGAACCGCGACGCCGGGGTTGGAAACCCGGCATCCTCCCAAAATTCCTGCACGATCTCGGCCTCCGTCTTTCTTCTCCAGCAAACCACCGGGGTCCACTCTGTAGATGTCTCATCATCGGCTAGCACATCCATCGCCATCCTGATCCCAACGGCCGGCCCGCCCTCCTCATCGGAAGATCCATAATCCGAGCCGAGGCATGAGAACCGAGATCCACTGGAACCCCCTGGCTTGGAGGACGACGCCGGTGAGGGCACGGTAGGCCGGATCGCCAGCGTTAGGCGGCGCCCGCGAGTCTCCATCCCACCCCGAGCAGCGTGGGTTAGCGATCTGGAGGACCTGGCTATAGCGATCACGAGGGCCTGGCTGTAGTGTTCGTACGGAGGCAGGGAGCGAGCGGAAGGGTTGGGATCGGGGTGCTCAGGAGATCGGGAGGGTTGGGATCGGGGTGCAGTTTGATCTGGAGGGAGCGAGCGGGAGGATAGGCTATTGCGGCGGCGCCGGCCACAACGATCGCTTTCGCCTGGCCCCTGCGTACGTACACACGCGTTTCTATTCTCTCTCTCCTAAAAATTGGGAGAGATTTTCACTTCCCGGCCTCTGCACCAACTAAATATGTATACAGCCATTTTAGTATGAGTATCAAGATAAACATGATCCTTAGAATCTTTTAAATGAGTACCAAGATATTTCTTGATGCATGGTTCCACCACACACCAAGCTTGATCCTCAATAAATAGAGGAAAACCCATGTGCATCACCTGTCAATTCTAGGAATTGAACTCGGGTCGTTAGGTTGTACAACCGCATACCCAACCACTGAGCCAAGGCTCTCTTTGCTTTGAAAATGGGGGAGAATTTTACTTCCCCGGCCTCTGCACCAACTAGGGATGCATACGGCCATTTTAGTATGAGTACCAAGATAAACATGGTCCTCATAATTTTTTTAAATGAGTATCAAGATATTTTTTGATGAGTGGTTTCACCACACACCAAACTTGATCCTCAATAAATGGGGGAAGAAGTAGGAACCTAAATTCGCCTCCTTGAGGATTCGAACCCAGGTGTTGGGTTTGTACATCCACTCCCCCAACCAGTTGAGCTAGGCTCACTCCCGGTTTGGAGGACACCTAGCTAGCTAGGGGGCCGAAATCACTGTTATGACCCTTTTAGTAATCTTTGCCACAAAGTAAACTCAACATGAAAGTATTTCACGATCTAACTCTTTTAGCAACGCCACAGCCCGTGGCGTTTCCTCTTCATATAAAAACGTCGAGGTAGCTCGCGTTTCAGCTCCACATTCAAACGCCAAGCTAGTTTGCGTTTTTGCTCCACATGTAAACGCCATGATAGCTGGCGTTGCTGGCTTGCTGCCCAGGCGGAAACACCATGAGCTTTGGCGTTTCTAGCTGAAACTCTCGAGTGCATGCAAATAGTACTCTACTAATAGTACTCTAATCATTAGTAGGCTTTCTTTGCATGCTAGCTTAGGAGACCATGGAGTACTACGGCCCTGTTTGGTTCATAAGTCGTAGGACTTTTTTTAGTACCAACTTATAAGTCACAAGTCCTTAAAAAGTTCCTACCTATTTGGTTTCTGGGACTTATAAGTCTCTATAAGACCATATTACAACTATAAATCCCTATAAGTCCCTCCTTGAGAGTCTTATTTCATAAGTCGCAAATGCCCACTTTAAGTCCCTATAAGTCCCTTCTGTTTGGTTTAGGTGGGACTTATAGGGACTTTTTTAAGTCCCTAAGACAATAAGTCCCTGGAAACAAACACCCTCTACATTTATTTTAAATGCTCATGGACCTTTACATGCATGCATCGAAGCATGGCATGCATACAACATAGTCTTGTCTACTTGTTGCGTCAGTGCATGTAGCCTGCAGTACTAACTCATGGTTAGCTGCATTTTCTTTAACCACAGGCCGGCTAGCTCTTGTACTACACTGTACTACTCGTACCATATAAGACAGTAGATATTCTTGCATGAGGTGATTTAGCTTTGCTGAGCTGCATGGGATATGATCCTAGTTCTTGGATAGGAGCAGGTAGGTGTCATTTATTTGGGATAGAAACGTATGCATGCATAGGACACAGTAAGCTCTGCAAGCTACCAGCTAGAAACGTCAAAGCTCGTGGCGTTTCCGCCTGGGCAGCAACGCCAGCTATCATGGCGTTTACATGTGGAGCAAAAACGCGAGCTAGCTCGGCGTTTGAACGTGGAGCTGAAATGTGAGCCATCTCGGCGTTTCTATATGGAGAAGAAACGTCATGGACTGTGGTGTTACTAAAAGGGTTAGATCGTGAAATACTTTTATGTCGAGTTCACTTTATGGCAAAGATTATTGAAGAGGTCAGAACAGTGATTTTGGCCTAGCTAGGGCACGCCTCGTTTGTGACCATATTTAGACTTGGCAGTGTACGTACGTGGCAGGAGACACGTCCCAAGGCGCAGCAGAGAAGTGTTCGGTGTTTAGTCCAACCAGACGATGGCGCATGGCGCCTATGACGCAAGAACCCGATTAGAATTGATTTTTTTGTGGGAATTAAAATTGAATTTGGTTTGGTTACTACAAGCCTGTTCGGAATTTTACCAGCTTCACGAAATTCCAGGAGCTGCCGGATATCTTGGTCATGAATGCACTCATGTGCAATGTAGGATATCTTGGTCGTAAGCTAACCATTGTCATGTGACCTTTAGGCTCGATCCAACGAGGCACAATATTCATCGGGAGTCCCTGTTGAAAAACATCGTACTAACATACTTAGCAATGAAGTTTAGCTTGAAAATAATGTATGCAAAAGTTGCACTGAGGACAAATAGTAAAAATCTTACCATTTTTCCTAAATAGATATAATTGTAGTTCAATACGCACACTAGTGGTCGCACGTATTGAATACTAATATTTCGAAGTTCAGGAAAATAACCTGTCTTGACAGTATCAAGATCCTCAAGCCATGAAATATAATGATCTATCTCCTCGCAGTTTAGTTCATCCCCGGGACAGTAGTATGTGATGTCTACCAAGCGTCGGACATGTTTGCTTGAATGGAAAGAAGCTTTCAATAGAAATTAGTTGTCAACTATTTTTAAATAAACAATATAAATTACTTAATAAATATGGTTGAGAAACTCACATAATTGTAGAACTAGGGGCGTCTGCACATCGACCCAGATGTCGATATTACCTTCAATTTAATCTTCCAGACGAATATCAAAGGTGATAAGCATATTAGGCTCAAATGCATAAGCCTTGCATAGCGTTCTCCAATTTTTGCATTCAAAATAAGAGTAGGTGTCTGCATTGTATAATTTTTCGGCAAAAGTATAACCATACTCGGTCCTCAACTGAACTCTCTTTACCTCCATACTGTCCATAGTACTGAAACCAATCTTATCCAAGACATAAATTGTTGCATGGCAGGGGATACGCTAGTAGAATTATAAAAAAATAAAATTATAAGTTGAAGCAAAAGAAGCAGAAGTCATGCTTAATTACGAAAAAAACTTGTCATTGTGACTTACTATATCCACTTCGAATGTTTCATCCAGCATGATGTTGAAGCGCCTACCACCAACTAGGTGAGGCCTGTCGCACAGGCCGTGCTCGCCTTCGTAGTATTCGCACATAACAAATTCCTTTTCGTCGTTAGACATTTCCTATGTTCATAGTTGAAACATTGAAAATCGATCGAAGACAACTACCAGGAAACTCAACACACAGATCACTATTACTCAATATGCAACGGATTGACTTTAGGTCTGTCGAGCCTTCCTTCCTAAACTCTTATCTCACGTATTTAGTCGGGATTCTTTCACTCTCACATTTCGACCGTCGGTGATAGTCGCTACTCCTCCTTTTCCTAGTGCATTACAAATATCTAGCACAAGGAAAAGAAGGAGAAGCGACCCGCACGAAAACAGTCGGGATTCTTCCTCTCTCAATGGTGGACCCTCTCCCTCATTGAAAGACACACAAGGAGCCAAAACAAACATAAAGTCAACCTGTTCCATATATCGAGCAATGACATAGAAAAAATGCCCTATGTTTTGCCGAAATATCGTTGAATTCCCGTTATGGCAAATCACAAGCACTCGATATGTCCTACATTGTAGCACAAGTCATGCTAAAATTCATGAAAAAATTCGGCATGGCCTTTGCTAAAGACATGACATATTGAGCACCTGAAATTTGCCGGAATGGAAACGAATCAACATTCTGGCAAAACATATATAGGCCACTCGGAGGTACATTGCAAAGAAGAACACCAAGACATCCTATATATTCAGAATGCATCATCATCGACATCAATGACATGGCGACTAGCACTAGCATTTTCATCATCGACATTTACAACACATTATCATTTGGCTATTCTCACCTAGAGGTCTTAAGGGGTCGACGATGGGGACGACTGCGGGGATGATGTGGGGGCAAATACTTGATTTCTGTATAAACAAAATATATTAACCACTTACTATAAATAAACTAGTTCTATTAAACACTTACTATAAATAAACTATTTCTATTGAGCACTTACTATAAATAAACAGTTATATTAACCACTTACTGCTACCTCTTGAGCACTTGCGTTGGTTTTCCCTTAAAAAGGAAAGGATGGTGCAAAAAAGTAGCGTAAGTATTTCTCTCAGTTTTTGAGAACCAAGGTATCAATCCAGTAGGAGGCTACGCGCCAGTCCCTCGCACCTACACAAAACAAATAAATCCTCGCAACCAACGCAATAAGGGGTTGTCAATCCCTACACAGTCACTTACGAGAGTGAGATCTAATAGATATGATAAGATAATATTTTTGGTATTTTTATGATAAAGATGCAAAGTAAAATAAAGCAATGAAAATAACTAAGTATTGGAAGATTAATATGATGAAGATAGACCCGGGGGCCATAGGTTTCACTAGTGGCTTCTCTCAAGAGCATAAGTATTTTACGGTGGGTGAACAAATTACTGTTGAGCAATTGACAGAATTGAGCATAGTTATGAGAATATCTAGGTATGATCATGTTTATAGGCATCACGTCCGAGACAAGTAGACCGACTCCTGCCTGCATCTACTACTATTACTCCACACATCGACCGCTATCCAGCATGCATCTAGAGTATTAAGTTTAAAAGAACAGAGTAACGCCTTAAGCAAGATGACATGATGTAGAGGGATAAACTCATGCAATATGATTAAAACCCCATCTTGTTATCCTCGATGACAACAATAAAATACGTGCCTTGCTGCCCCTACTGTCAGTGGGAAAGGACACCGCAAGATTGAACCCAAAGCTAAGCACTTCTCCCATTGCAAGAAAGATCAATCTAGTAGGCCAAACCAAACTGATAATTCGAAGAGACTTGCAAAGATAACCAATCATACATAAAAGAATTCAGAGAAGATTCAAATATTGTTCATAGATAAACTTGATCATAAACCCACAATTCATCGGTCTCAACAAACACACCGCAAAAGAAGATTACATCGAATAGATCTCCACAAGAGAGGGGGAGAACTTTGTATTGAGATCCAAAAAGAGAGAAGAAGCCATCTAGCTAATAACTATGGACCCGAAGGTCTGAGGTAAACTACTCACACTTCATCGGAGAGGCCATGGTGTTGATGTAGAAGCCCTCCGTGATCGATGCCCCCTCCAGCAGAGCTCTGGAACAGGCCCCAAGATGGGATCTCGTGGATACAGAAAGTTACGGCGGTGTAATTACAGTTTTGGCTCCGTTTCTGACCGTTTGAGGGTACGTAGGTATATATAGGAGGAAGAAGTATGTCGGTGGAGCAACAGGGGGCCCACGAGGGTGGAGGGCGCGCCTGGGGGTATAGGCGCGCCCTCTACCTCGTGGCCTCCCTGTTGGTTGCTTGACATAGGGTCCAAGTCTCCTGGATCTTGTTCGTTCCAAAAATCACGTTTCCAAAGGTTTCATTCCGTTTGGACTCCGTTTGATGTTCCTTTTCTTCGAAACCTTAAAATAGGTAAAAAAACAGCAATTCTGGGCTGGGCCTCCGGTTAATAGGTTAGGCCCAAAAATAATATAAAAGTGGATAATAAAGCCCAATAATGTCCAAAACAGTAGATAATATAGCATGGAGCAATCAAAAATTATAAATACGTTGGAGACGTATCACTTACTAAATAAACTATTTCTATTAAACACTTGCTAAAAATTAAACATTGTTAACCTAGCCAACCAGACCCCTATGCTCTAAACCCTGCTGCCTTAGTTAAACCTACTGCCCTAACTACATTTTTGCTCTAAACAAAATTTTTGCTCTAACCTAGCCAACCTAGTTAACCTAATGAACCTAGCTAGTTGATAACCCACAAGTATAGGGGATTGATACATCACCAACGTATCTATAATTTTTGATTGCTCCATGCTATATTATCTACTGTTTTAGACATTATCGGGCTTTATTATCCACTTATATATTATTTTTGGGACTAACCTATTAACCGGAGGCCCAACCCAGAATTGATGCTTTTTGCCTGTTTTAGGGTTTCGAAGAAAAGGAATATCAAACGGAGTCCAAACGGAATGAAACCTTCAGAAACGTGATTTTCTCATCAGATAAGATCCAGGAGACCTGGACCCTCCGTCAAGAAAGCCACAAGGTGGTCACGAGGGTAGGGGGCGCCCCCTAGGGCGCGCCCCCTGCCTCGTGGGCCCCTCGAAGCTCCACCGACGTACTTCTTCCTCCTATATATATCCACGTACCCCCAAACAATCCGGGACGGAGCCAAAAACCTAATTCCACCGCCGCAACTTTCTGTATCCACGAGATCCCATCTTGGGGCCTGTTCCGGAGCTCCGCCGGAGGGGGCATCGATCACGGAGGGCTTCTACATCATCATCCAAGCCCCTCTGATGAAGTGTGAGTAGTTTACTTCAGACCTACGGGTCCATAGCTAGTAGCTAGATGGCTTATTCTCTCTTTTTGGATCTCAATACAATGTTCTCCCCCTCTCTCATGGAGATCTATTCGACGTAATCTTCTTTTTGCGGTGTGTTTGTTGAGACCGATGAATTGTGGGTTTATGATCAAGTCTATCTATGAATAATATTTGAATCTTCTCTGAATTCTTTTATGTATGATTGGTTATCTTTGCAAGTCTCTTTGAATTATCAGTTTGGTTTGGCCTACTAGATTGGTTGTTCTTGCCATGGGGGAAGTGCTTAGCTTTGGGTTCGATCTTGCAGTGTCCTTTCCCAGTGACAGAAGGGGCAGCAAGGCACGTATTGTATCGTTTCCATCGAGGATAACAAGATGGGGGTTTTATCATATTGCATGAAACCATCCCTCTACATCATGTCATCTTGCTTAAGGCGTTACTATATTTTTAACTTAATACTCTAGATGCATGCTGGATAGCGGTCGATGAGTGGAGTAATAGTAGTAGATGCAGATTCGTTTCGGTCTACTTGTCTCGGATGTGATGCCTATATACATGATCATACCTAGATATTATCATAACTATGCTAAATTTTGTCAATTGCTCAACAGTAATTTGTTCACCCACCATAGAATACTTATGCTCTTGAGAGAAGCCACTAGTGAAACCTATGGCCCCCGGGTCTCTTTCTCATCATATCAATCTCCATCACTTTATTATTGCTTTGCTTTTACTTTATTTACTTTGCATCTCTATATCAAAAATACCAAAAATATTATTTATCATCTCTATCAGATCTCACTTTCGTAAGTGACCGTGAAGGGATTGACAACCCCTAAGCGCGTTGGTTGTGTTGAGCTATTGTTTTTGTGTAGGTACGAGGGACTCGAGCGTAGCCTCCTACTGGATTGATACCTTAGTTCTCAAAAACTGAGGGAAATACTTACGCTACTTTGCTGCATCATCCCTTCCTCTTCAGGGAAATCCAACACAATGCTCAGGAGGTAGCAAGAAGAATTTCTGGCGCCGTTGCCGGGGAGTCTGCGCAAAAGTCAACGTACCAAGTACCCATCACAATCCCTATCTCCCGCATTACATTATTTGCCATTTGCCTCTCGTTTTCCTCTCCCCCACTTCACCCTTGCCGTTTTATTCTCCCTCTCTCTCTATCCTCCCTCTCTATTTGCCTCTTTTGCCCATTTGCTCTTTGTTTGCTCGTGTGTTGGATTGCTTGTTTGTCGCGATGGCTCAAGATAATACTAAATTGTGTGACTTCACCAATACCAATAATAATGATTTCCTTAGCACTCCGATTGCTCCTCTTACCGATGCTGAATCTTGTGAAATTAATACTGCTTTGTTGAATCTTGTCATGAAAGATCCATTCTCCGGCCTTCCTAGTGAAGATGCTGCTACACATCTTAATAGCTTCGTTGATTTGTGTGACATGCAAAAGAAAAAAGATGTCGATAATGATATTGTTAAATTGAAGCTATTTCCTTTTTCGCTTAGAGATCGTGCTAAAGCTTGGTTCTCATCTTTGCCTAAAAATAGTATTGATTCATGGAACAAGTGCAAAGATGCTTTTATCTCTAAGTATTTTCCTCCCGCTAAGATCATCTCTCTTAGAAACGATATTATGAATTTTAAACAACTTGATCATGAACATGTTGCACAAGCTTGGGAGAGAATGAAATTAATGATACGTAATTTCCCTACTCATGGTTTGAATTTGTGGATGATTATACAAAAATTTTATGCCGGATTGAATTTTGCTTCTAGAAATCTTTTAGATTCGGCCGCGGGAGGCACTTTTATGGAAATCACTTTAGGAGAAGCTACTAAACTCCTAGATAATATTATGGTTAATTATTCTCAATGGCATACTGAAAGATCTACTAAAAAGGTGCATGCGATAGAAGAAATTAATGTTTTGAGTGGAAAGATGGATGAACTTATGAAATTATTTGCTAATAAGAGTGTTTCTTCTGATTCTAATGATGTGCCCTTGTCTACTTTGATTGAGAATAATGATGAATCTATGGATGTGAATTTTGTTGGTAGGAACAATTTTGGTAACAACGCGTATAGAGGAAATTTCAATCCTAGGCCTTATCCTAGTAATCCCTCTAATAATTATGGTAATTCCTACAACAATTCTTATGGAAATTATAATAAGATGCCCTCTAATTTTGAATCTAATATTAAAGAATTTATTTCTTCGCAAAAGAATTTTAATGCTATGATTGAAGAAAAATTGCTTAAGATTGATGATTTGGCTAGGAACGTTGATAGAATTGCTCTTGATGTTGATTCTTTGAAACTTAGATCTATTCCACCTAAGCATGATATCAATGAGTCTCTCAAAGCCATGAGAATTTCCATTGACGAGTGCAAAGAAAGAACCGCTAGGATGCGTGCTAAGAAAGATGCCTTTACAAAAGCGTGTTCTTCTAGTTCCTATGAAAATAATGATGAAGATCTAAAAGTTATTGATGTGTCCCCTATTAAATCTTTGTTTTGCGATATGAATCTTGATAATGATGGGACTGAATATGATCCACCTTTACCTAGAAGGCGTTCTAAGAATTCGGAATTTGTTGATCTTGATGCTAAATTTGATAAAAGTGGGATTGAAGAAATTAAAACCCTAGATGTTGCTAAACCCACTATTATGGATTTCAAGGAATTTAACTATGAAAATTGCTCTTTGATTGATTGTATTTCCTAGTTGCAATCCGTGCTAAAATCTCCTCATGCTTATAGTCAAAATAAAGCGTTTACTAAACATATCCTTGATGCCTTTATGCAATCTTATGAAGAAAAACTTGAATTGGAAGTTTCTATCCCTAGAAAACTTTATGATGAGTGGGAACCAACTATTAAAATTAAAATTAAAAATTATGAGTTTTATGCTTTGTGTGATTTGGGTGCTAGTGTCTCTACTATTCCCAAAACTTTGTGTGATTTACTAGATTTCCGTGATTTTGATGATTGCTCTCTAAACTTGCATCTTGCGGATTCCACTATTAAGAAACCTATGGGAATAATTAATAATGTTCTTATTGTTGATAATAGGAATTATGCGCCCATATATTTTATCGTTCTTGATATAGATTGCAATCCTTCTTGCCCTATTATTCTTGGTAGACCTTTCCTTAGAACGGTTGGTGCAATTATTGATATGAAGGGAATATTAGATTTCAATTTCCATTAAAAAGGGGCATGGAACACTTCCCTAGAAATAAAATAAAATTACCATATGAATCTATCATGAGAGCCGCTTATGGATTGCCTACCAAAGATGGCAATACCTAGATCTATTCCTGCTTGTTATGCCTAGCTAGGGGCGTTAAACGATAGCGCTTGTTGGGAGGCAACCCAATTTTATTTTTATTCCTTGCTTTTTGCTCCGGTTTTGTAATAAATAAATTATCTAGCCTCTGTTTTGGTTGTGTTTTTGTGTTTAATTAGTGTTTGTGCCAAGTAGAACCGTTGGGAAGACATGGGGAAAGTCTTGTTGAACTTGCTGTAAAAAACAGAAACTTTAGCGCTCACGAGAACTGCTGTCATTTTTATTTGGAAAGTGATATTTAGTTAATTCTTTTTGCTGATGATTAATAGATAAATTCCTCACGTCCAGCAATGTATTTTAGAATTTTCGGGGTTCCAGATCTTGCGCTAGCTACAGATTACTACAGACTGGTCTGTTTTTGACAGATTCTGTTTTTCGTGTGTTGTTTGCTTATTTTGATGAATCTATGGCTAGTAAAATAGTTTATAATCCACAGAGAAGTTGGAATACAGTAGTTTTAACACCCATATAAATAAATAATGAGTTCATTACAGTACCTTGAAGTGGTCTTTTGTTTTCTTTCGCTAACAGAGCTCACGAGTTTTCTACTTTAAGTTTTGTGTTGTGAAGTTTTCAAGTTTTGGGTAAAGATTTGATGGATTATGGAACAAGGAGTGGCAAGAGCCTAAGCTTGGGGATGCCCATGGCACCCCCAAGATAATCTAAGGACACCTAAAAGCCAAAGCTTGGGGATGCCCCGGAAGGCATCCCCTCTTTTGTCTACTTCTATCGGTAACTTTACTTGGAGCTATATGTTTATTCACCACATGATATGTGTTTTGCTTGGAGCGTCTTTTATGATTTGAGTCTTTGATTATTAGTTTACCACAACCATCCTTGCTGTACACACCTTTTGAGAGAGCCATACATGATTTGGAATTTGATAGAATACTCTATGTACTTCACTTATATCTTTTGAGCTTTATAGTTTTGCTCTAGTGCTTCACTTATATCTTTTAGAGCACGGTGGTGGATTTGTTTTATAGAAACTATTGATCTCTCATGCTTCACTTAGATTATTTTAAGAGTCTTGATAGCATGGTAATTTGCTTAATAATAATATGCTTGGTATGCAAGATTAATAATAAAACTTTCGTATGAGTGTGTTGAATACTAAGAAGAAATTGATGCTTGATAATTGTTTTGAGATATGAGTATGGTGATATTAGAGTCATGCTAGTTGAGTAGTTGTGAATTTGAGAAATGCTTGTGTTAAAGTTTTTGATTCCCGTAGCATGCATGTATGGTGAACCGTTATGTGATGAAGTCGGAGCATGATTTATTTATTGATTGTCTTCCTTATGAGTGGCGGTCGGGGACGAGCGATGGTCTTTTCCTACCAATCTATCCCCCTAGGAGCATGCGCGTAATACTTTACTTTGATAACTTCTAGATTTTTGCAATAAGTATATGAGTTCTTTATGACTAATGTTGAGTCCATGGATTATACGCACTTCCCTTCCTTCCACCATTGCTAGCCTCTCTAATACCGCACACTTTTCACCGGTATCATACACCCACCAAATACCTTCCTCAAAACAGCCACCATACCTACCTATCATGGCATTTCCATAGCCATTCCGAGATATATTGCCATGCAACTTTCCACCGTTCCGTTCATTATGACACGCTCCATCATTGTCATATTGCTAGCATGATCATGTAGTTGACATCGTATTTGTGGCAAAGCCACCGTTCATAATTCTTTCATACATGTCACTCTTGATTCATTGCATATCCCGGTACACCACCGGAGGCATTCATATAGAGTCATATTTTGTTCTAAGAATCGAGTTGTAATTCATGAGTTGTAAGTAAATAAAAGTGTGATGATCATCATTATTAGATCATTGTCCCAGTGAGGAAAGGATGATGGAGACTATGATTCCCCCATAAGTCGGGATGAGACTCCGGACGAAAAAAAATATATAAAAACAGAGGCCATAAAAAAAGAGAAAGGCCCAAATAAAAAAATATGAGAGAAAAAGAGAGAAGGGACAATGTTACTATCCTTTTACCACACTTGTGCTTCAAAGTAGCACCATGATCTTCATGATAGAGAGTCTCTCATTATGTCACTTTCATATACTAGTGGGAATTTTTTTTATTATAGAACTTGGCTTGTATATTCCAATGATGGGCTTCCTCAAATGCCCTAGGTCTTCGTGAGCAAGCGAGTTGGATGCACACCCACTTAGTTTCTTTTGAGATTTCATATACTTATAGCTCTAGTGCATCCGTTGCATGGCAATCTCTACTCACTCACATTGATATCTATTGATGGGCATCTCCATAGCCCGTTAATACGCCTAGTTGATGTGAGACTATCTTCTCCCTTTTTGTCTTGTCCACAAACCACCATTCTATTCCACCCATAGTGCTATATACATGGCTCACGCTCATGTATTGCGTGAAGATCGAAAAAGTTTTGAAAATGTCAAAAGTATGAAACAATTGCTTGGCTTGTCATCGGGGTTGTGCATGATTTAAATACTTTGTGTGGTGAAGATAGAGCATAGCCAGACTATATGATTTTATAGGGATAGCTTTCTTTGGCCATGATATTTTGAGAAGACATAATTGCTTTGTTAGTATGCTTGATGTATTATTGTTTTTATATCAATATGAACTTTTGTCTTGAATCTTTCGAATCTGAATATTCATACCACAATTAAGAAGATCTACATTGAAATTATGCCAAGTAGCACTCCGCATCAAAAATTATGTTTTTATCATTTACCTACTCGAGGACGAGCAGGAATTAAGCTTGGGGATGCTTGATACGTCTCCAACGTATCTATAATTTTTGATTGCTCCATGCTATATTATCTACTGTTTTAGACATTATTGGGCTTTATTATCCACTTTTATATTATTTTTGGGACTAACCTATTAACCGGAGGCCCAACCCAGAATTGCTGTTTTTTGCCTGTTTTAGGGTTTCGAAGAAAAGGAATATCAAACGGAGTCCAAACGGAATGAAACCTTTGGAAACATGATTTTCGCATCAGATAAGATCCAGGAGACTTGGACCCTCCGTCAAGAAAGCCACGAGGTGGTCACTAGGGTAGGGGGCGCCCCCCTAGGGCGCGCCCCCTGCCTCGTGGGCCCCTCAAAGCTCCACCGACGTACTTCTTCCTACTATATATATCCACGTACCCCCAAACGATCGGGGACGGAGCCAAAAACCTAATTCCACTGTCGCAAATTTTTGTATCCATGAGATCCCATCTTGGGGCCTGTTCCGGTGCTCCGCCAGAGGGGGCATCGATCACAGGGGGCTTCTACATCATCATCCAAGCCCCTCCGATGAAGTGTGAGTAGTTTACTTCAGACCTACGGGTCCATAGCTAGTAGCTAGATGGCTTCTTCTCTCTTTTTGGATCTCAATACAATGTTCTCCCCCTCTCTCATGGAGATCTATTCGATGTAATCTTCTTTTTGCGGTGTGTTTGTTGAGAATGATGAATTGTGGGTTTATGATCAAGTCTATCTATGAATAATATTTGAATCACTCTGAATTCTTTTTTGTATGATTAGTTATCTTTGCAAGTCTCTTCGAATTATCAGTCTGGTTTGGCCTACTAGATTGGTTGTGCTTTCCATGGGAGAAGTGCTTAGCTTTGGGTTTGATCTTGCGGTGTCCTTTCCCAGTGACAGAAGGGGCAGCAAGGCACGTATTGTATCGTTGCCATCGAGGATAACAAGATGGGGTTTTTATCATATTGCATGAAACTATCCCTCTACATCATGTCAACTTGCTTAAGGCGTTACTCTGTATTTAACTTAATACTCTAGATGCATGCTGGATAGCGGTTGATGAGTGGAGTAATAGTAGTAGATGCAGAATCATTTTGGTCTACTTGTCTCGGACGTGATGCCTATATACATGATCATACCTAGATATTCTCATAACTATGCTAAATTCTGTCAATTGCTCAACAGTAATTTGTTCACCCACCGTAGAATACTTACGCTCTTGAGAGAAGCCACTAGTGAAACCTATGGCCCCCGGGTCTCTTTCTCATCATATCAATCTCCATCACTTTATTATTGCTTTGCTTTTACTTTGCTTTTACTTTATTTACTTTGCATTTCTATACCAAAAATATTATTTATCACCACTATCAGATCTCACTTTCGTAAGTGACCGTGAAGGGATTGACAACCCCTAAGTGTGTTGGTTGCGTTGAGCTATTGTTTTTGTGTAGGTACGAGGGACTCGAGCGTAGCCTCCTACTGGATTGATACATTGGTTCTCAAAAACTGAGGGAAATACTTATGCTACTTTGCTGCATCATCCCTTCCTCTTCGTGGAAATCCAACGCAGTGCTCAAGAGGTAGCAGGGATCGCAACAGTTTTCGAGGGTAGAGTATTCAACCCAAATTTATTGATTCAACACAAGGGGAGCCAAAGAATATTCTCAAGTATTAGCAGCTGAGTTGTCAATTCAACCACACCTGGAAACTTAGTATCTGCACCAAAGTGTTTAGTTGCAAAGTAATATGATTGTAGTGGTAACGGTAGCAAAAGGTAACAGTAGCGAAAGTAATGTTTTTGGTATTTTGTAGTGATAATAGCAATAGCAACGGAAAAGTAAATAAGCGAAGAACAATATATGGAAAGCTCGTAGGCAATGGACCGGTGATGGAGAATTATGCCGGATGTGGTTCATCATGTAACAGTCATAACCTAGGGTGACACAGAACTAGCTCCAGTTCATTGATATTGATATAATGTAGGCATGTATTCCGAATATAGTCATACGTGCTTATGGAAAAGAACTTGCATGACATCTTTTGTCCTACCCTCTCGTGGCAGCGGGGTCCTTACGGAAACTAAGGGATATCAAGGCCTCCTTTTAATAGAGAACCGGAACAAAGCATTAACACATATTAAATACATGAACTCCTCAAACTACGGCCATCACCGGTAAGTATCCCGATTATTGTCACTTCGGGGTTAACGGATCATAACACATAATAGGTGACTGATACGTCTCCAACATATCTATAATTTTTGATTGCTCCATGCTATATTATCTACTGTTTTGGGCAATATTGGGCTTTATTATCCACTTTTATATTATTTTTGGGACTAACCTATTAACCGGAGGCCCAGCCCAGATTTGTTGTTTTATGCCTATTTCAGTGTTTTGAAGAAAAGGAATATTAGACGGAGTCGAAACGGAACGAAATCAACTGGAGAAGTTATTTTTGAAAGGAAACACACCCGATGGACTTGGACCCTACGTCAAGGAAGGAACGAGGTGCTCACGAGGGTGGGGGGCGCCCCCCCTAGGGCGCGCCCCCTGTCTCGTGGGGCCCTCGTGGCTCCCCTGACGTACCTCCTGCACCCATATATACCTACGTGACCTAAAACTTCCAAAATGCAAGATAGATCGGGAGTTCCGCCGCCAGAAGCCTCTGTAGCCACCAAAAGTCAATCGGGACCCTGTTCTGGCACCCTGCCGGAGGGGGTAATCCCTCTCCGGTGGCCATCTTCATCATCCCGGTGCTCTCCATGATGAGGAGGGAGTAGTTCTCCCTCGGGGCTGAGGGTATGTACCAGTAGCTATGTGTTTGATCTCTCTCTCTCTCTCTCTCTCTCGTGTTCTTGAGATGATACGATCTTGATGTATCGCGAGCTTTGCTATTATATTTGGATCCTATGAAGTTTCTTCCCCCCTCTTCTCTCTTGTAATGGATCGAGTTTCCCCTTTGAAGTAATCTTATCGGATTGAGTCTTTAAAGATTTGAGAACACTTGATGTATGTCTTGCCGTGGATATCTGTGGTGACAATGGGATACCGCGTGCCACTTGATGTATGTTAAGGTGACCAACTTGCGGTTTCATGAACCTATGCATAGGGGTTGGCACACGTTTTCGTCGTGATTCTCCGGTAGATCTTTGGGGCACTCTTTGAGGTCCTTTGTGTTGGTTGAATAGATGAATTGAGATTGTGTGACGCATATCGTATAATCATGCCCACGGATACTTGAGGTGACATTGGAGTATCTAGGTGACATTAGGGTTTTGGTTGATTTGTGTCTTAAGGTGTTATTCTAGTACGAACTCCAGGGCTGTTTGTGACACCTATAGGAATAGCCCAACGGATTGATTGGAAAGAATAACTTTGAGGTGGTTTCGTAACCTACCATAATCTCTTCGTTCGTTCTCCGCTATTAGTGACTTTGGAGTGACTCTTTGTTGCATGTTGAGGGATAGTTTTATGAGCCAATTATGTCAGTATTGTTGAGGGAACTTACACTAGCGAAAGTATGAACCCTAGGCCTTGTTTTCTAGCATTGCAATACCGTTTACGCTCACTTTTATCACTTGCTACCTTGCTGTTTTTATTATTTCAGACTACAAAAACTATTATCTACTATCCATATACCACTTGTATCACCATCTCTTCGCCGAACTAGTGCACCTATACAATTTACCATTGTATTGGGTGTGTTGGGGACACAAGAGACTCTTTGTTATTTGGTTGCAGGGTTGCTTGAGAGAGACCATCTTCATCCTACGCCTCCTACGGATTGATAAACCTTAGGTCATCCACTTGAGGGAAATTTGCTACTGTCCTACAAACCTCTACACTTGGAGGCCCAACAACGTCTACAAGAAGAAGGTTGTGTAGTAGACATCAAGCTCTTTTTCTGGCGCCGTTGCCGGGGAGGTTAGCGCTTGAAGGTATATCTTTAGATCTTGAAATCGAGTCTTTTAGTTTCTTGTTTTATCACTAGTTTAGTATATAAAAGAAAACTACAAAAAAATGGAATTGAGTTTGTCTCATACTCTTCACCCTTTTAATATCTTTCGTGAGTATGATGGAAAGGATAATTGTGCTCAAGTGCTAGAAGAAGAAATCTATAAAATGTTTGGAACTAAATATTTGAATGATGAGCATGATTGCAATGTTGTTAGTATGAATTCTTTGAATATCCATGATGCTAATGATGATTGCACTAGTTATGATGAAAATGCCTCCTATAAGCATGTCAATTTTTGTGGAGTAGACTGGGTTTGCAAGTACACACCAAATAGGGAAGATAGATATTGCAAGAGGCATAAGTACTTAGAAACCAAATTGTTGCAAGAAGAGATAGATGAATGTGCTGAAAATTTAAGAAATCTTACCCATACTTACGAACTTTGCAATGAACAAGGTCATTTAAATATCAAATGCAAATTGTTTCATGACCGTATCGTGTCCAAAAATTGTGATTACTTGATTTCCCTTGCACATCATAATGAACTTAGTTTTCTCTTGGGTTATGAAGAAATGAAACGTATAACTGAGGGTATTCCAAAATTTAATCTCGATAAACTTCTTGGTTTTGATCTAGAGAAGATTTATATGTATTGTGCGGTGAATTGCATTGAAAATCCTTATATTGCCAATTACATAAAGAAAAGAAAACAAATAGAAGATGAAGAGAATACTAATGAAAGGGAAGAGACTTCCCAATATCCTCCTATTATTTCTTATGATGAATCAGGTAACAAGGAGCAGCCTTCTACTCAACCAATCTCATTAATAAGGAGCTCCAAAAAGAGGATTGAACCCACACATGATGTGGTGAAGAAGAAGAAAAGAAAAAGGAAGAGAGGTAAAAAGATATCTCCCCCAAATAATGTTGCTCCTATTACTATTGTGCCTGATGAAAATATAATTGTGGAAGATAATGATACTTCTTATGATCTTGAAAATCTTTTTGGCACTTGTTTAGAAGAATATGATAATTTCTATACTATTGGTGCTATCCATACTATTAATGATGAGAGTGATTAATGCTTATGATATGAAAAGGCCCAAGCTTGGGGAAGCTATGTTTGATGAGGATGACATATTTCAGAATATATTTGCTGAAATTAATGTTTGTCCCAAGCTTGGGGATGCTATGTTTATTAATGATGATATTTTTAGTCTTCCAAGTTTTGATATGCAAAGTGATTATGATGAGAACAAAGTTGCTACTTATGATGATTATTGTGATGAAACTTATGCTATAAAAAGTAGTGATGGTTATATTTATAAAACTTGTCATGATTATGATTACCCTTTTTCTGAACATTACTCTTTTAATGTGGAAACAATTTATAGTATTCAAGTCTCTTATGATACCCCCACTATCCCGAATGAGATGAATTTTGCTTGTGTGGAGAGTAATAAAATTTCTATGCTTATAGATCATGAGAATAATGCTTTAGGTGCTGGTTATATTGCTGAATTCATTCATGATGCTAATTAAAATTATTATGAGGGAGGAATATATGCTTGTAGGAATTGCAATAATATCAAGTTTCCTCTCTATGTGCTTAAAATTTTAAAGTTATGCTTGTTTTACCTTCCTATGCAAGTTGATTCTTGTTCCCACAAATTGTTTGATCACAAAATCCCTATGCATAGGAAGCATGTTAGACTTAAATGTGCTAGTCATATTCTTCATGATGCTCTCTTTATGTTTCAATTCTTATCCTTTATGTGAGCATCATTGAAATCATCATGCCTAGCTAGAGGCGTTAAACGATAGCGCTTGTTGGGAGGCAACCCAATTTTATTTTAGTTCCTTGCCTTTTGTTCCTGTTTAGTAATAAATAATTCATCTAGCCTCTGTTTATATGTGGTTTTATGCTTTTAATTAGTGTTTGTGCCAAGTAGAACCTTTGGGAAGACTTGGGGGAAGTCTTGTTGATCATGCTGTCAAAAACAGAAACTTTAGCGCTCACGAGAATTGCTGCCATTTTTATTTTGAGAGTGATATTTAGTTAATTATTTTGCAGGTGATTAATAGATAAATTCCTCAGGTCCAGAAATTTATTTGAGAATTTTATGAGTTCCAGAAGTATAGGTTTGATCCAGATTACTACAGACAGTTCTGTTTTTGACAGATTCTGTTTTCTATGTGTTGTTTACTTATTTTGATGAATCTATGGCTAGTAAAATAGTTTATAAACCATAGAGAATTTGGAATACAGTAGGTTTAACACCAATATAAATAAAGAATGAGTTCATTATAGTACCTTGAAGTGGTGATTTATTTTCTTATAATAACGGAGCTTACGAGTTTTCTGTTAAGTTTTGTGTTGTGAAGTTTTCAAGTTTTGGGTAAGGATTCGATGGACTATGGAATAAGGAGTGGCAAGATCCTAAGCTTGGGGATTCCCAAGGCACCCCAAGGTAATATTCAAGTACAAACAAGAGCCTAAGCTTGGGGATGCCCCGGAAGGCATCCCCTCCTTCGTCTTCGTTCATCGGTAACTTTACTTGGAGCTATATTTTTATTCGCCACATGATATGTGTTTTGCTTGGAGCATCAATTTATTTTGTTATGATTTGATTGCTGTTATATAGAACAATGTTTTTCATCTTTTATTTCAATAAAAGTGGCATTTATAGCCTTTACTATGCCTATGTTACAAGTATATATGTTGCTGTTTGAAAACAGAAAGTTTACCGCTGTTGCAATAGTTCCCTAGAGAAGTCAGAATGTGATAAAATGTTGAAACCTTTTGCATATTAAGCTCTGATAAATTTAATACAGTGGTAATTTTATTTCATAATTTTTTGGAGCTAGGGAAGTATGGATGTTGCTGCATTCTTTACAGACTATCCTGTTTAGGCAGATTGCTGTTATGTTTGCATTGTTTGCATATGTTTGCTTCTTTAATGATTCTATTTGAGGATAGGACTATTAAATATGCAGAGACATTTAGTATGCAATGTTGAATAATAATTTTAGTTATTTTCTACAGTAAAGTATGATAAGGTTTCGGCAATGGTTTATACTAACTTATCTCACGGGTCCTTGTTGAGTTTTGTGTGGATGAAGCTTTTGAGATTTAGGGAGACCGTGATATGAGAGGAATTAAGGAGACACAAAAGCTCAAGCTTGGGGATGCACAAGGCACCCCAAGATAATACTTCAAGAAGTCTCAAGCGTCTAAGCTTAGGGATGCCCCGTTTGGCATCTCACCTTTCTTCTTCAACAACTATTGGTTAGTATCGGTTGATCCTAAGTTTTTGCTTCTTCACATGATTTTTGCCATTCTTAGAATGTAATTTTATTTTGCTTTGCTTGCTGTTTGAATAGAATACCAAGATCTGAAATTATTAAATGTTAGAGAGTCTTCACATAGTTGCATATTTATTCGACTACTCATTGATCTTCACTTATATCTTTCGGAGTAGTTTGTCATTTGCTCTAGTGCTTCACTTATGTGTTTTAGAGCATGGTGGTAGTTTTATTTTGAAGAAATAGATGAACTCTCATGCTTCACTTAGATTATTTTGAGAATCTTAAATAGCATGGTAATTTGCTTAAAATCCTAATATGCTAGGTATTCAAGAATAATAAAACTTTCTTATGAGTGTGTTGAATACTATGAGAAGTTTGATGCTGGATAATTGTTTTGAGATATGAAGATGGTGATATTAGAGTCATGCTAGTTGAGTAGTTGTGAATTTGAGAAATACTTGTGTTGAAATTTGTGATTCCCGTAGCATGCACGTATGGTGAACCATTATGTGATGAAGTCGGAGCATGATTTATTTATTAATTGTCTTCCTTATGAGTGGCGGTCAGGGACGAGCGATGGTCTTTTCCTACCAATCTATCCCCCTAGGAGCATGCGCGTGTTGGGGTTTCGTAGTAATTTCAAAAAAATTCCTATGCACACGCAAGATCATGGTGATGCATAGCAACGAGAGGGGGAGAGTGTGATCTACGTACCCTTGTAGATCGACAACGGAAGCGTTAACTTGGTTGATGTAGTCGTACGTCTCCACGGCCCGACCGATCAAGCACCAAAACTACGGCACCTCCGAGTTCTAGCACACGTTCAGCTCGATGACGATCCCCGGACTCCGATCTAGCAAAGTGTCGGGGAAGAGTTCCGTCAGCACGACGGCGTGGTGACGATCTTCATGTACTACCGTCGCAGGGCTTCGCCTAAGCACCGCTACAATATTATCGAGGACTATGGTGGAAGGGGGCACCGCACATGGCTAAGAATATGATCACGTGGATCAACTTGTGTGTCTAGGGGTGCCCCTTGCCTCCGTATATAAAGGATCCAAGGGGGGGTGCGGCCGGCCCTAGTAGGAGGCGCGCAGGAGGAGTCCTACTCCTACCGGGAGTAGGACTCCCCTCCTTTTCCTTGTCCAAGTAGGAGAGGGGGAAGTAGAGAAGAAAAAGGGGGGCGCCACCCCTCCCTCCTTGTCCAATTCGGACTAGGGGGAGAGGCGGCGCGCGGCCTACCCTGGCAGCCCCTCCTCTTCTCCACTTTAGGCTCATGAGGCCCATTAACCCCCCGGGGGGTTCCGGTAACCCCCCGGTGCTCCGGTTTTATCCGAAACTTCCCCGGAACACTTCCGGTGTCCGAATATTTCCGTCCAATATATCAATCTTTATGTCTCGACCATTTCGAGACTCCTCGTTATGTCCGTGATCACATCCGGGACTCTGAACTAACTTCGGTACATCAAAACTCATAAACTCATAATATAACTGTCATCGAAACCTTAAGCGTGCGGACCCTACGGGTTCGAGAACAATGTAGAGATGACTGAGACACGTCTCCGGTCAATAACCAATAGCGGAACCTGGATGCTCATATTGGCTCCTACATATTCTACGAAGATCTTTTATCAGTCAGACCGCATAACAACATACGTTGTTCCCTTTGTCATCGGTATGTTACTTGCCTGAGATTCGATCGTCGGTATCCCATACCTAGTTCAATCTCGTTACTGGCAAGTCTCTTTACTCGTTCCGTAATACATCGTCTCACAACTAACTCATTAGTTGCAATGCTTGCAAGGCTTATGTGATGTGCATTACCGAGAGGGCCCAGAGATACCTCTCCGACAATCGGAGTGACAAATCCTAATCTCGAAATACGCCAACCCAACATGTACCTTTGGAGACACCTGTAGAGCACCTTTATAATCACCCAGTTACGTTGTGACGTTTGGTAGCACACAAAGTGTTCCTCTGGCAAACGGGAGTTGCATAATCTCATAGTCATAGGAACATGTATAAGTCATGAAGAAAGCAATAGCAACATACTAAACGATCGGGTGCTAAGCTAACGGAATGGGTCATGTCAATCAGATCATTCATTTAATGATGTGATTCCGTTAATCAAATAACAACTCTTTGTTCATGGTTAGGAAACATAACCATCTTTGATTAACGAGCTAGTCAAGTAGAGGCATACTAGTGACACTCTATTTGTCTATGTATTCACACATGTATTATGTTTCCGGTTAATACAATTCTAGCATGAATAATAAACATTTATCATGATATAAGGAAATAAATAATAACTTTATTATTGCCTCTAGGGCATATTTCCTTCAGCGTGTAGTAATTTGTTTCGATAACTAATAGATTTTTGTAATAAGTATGTGAGTTCTTTATGACTAATGTTGAGTCCATGGATTATACGCACTCTCACCCTTCCACCTTTGCTAGCCTCTCTAGTACCGCGCAACTTTCGCCGGTACCATAAACCCACCATTTACCTTCCTCAAAACAGCCACCATACCTACCTATTATGGCATTTCCATAGCCATTCCGAGATATATTGCCATGCAACTTTCCACCATTCCGTTCATCATGACACATTCATCATTGTCATATTGCTTAGCATGATCATGTAGTTGACATAGTATTTGTGGCAAATCCACTATTCATGATTCTTTCATACTTGTCACTCTTGATTCATTGCATATCCCGGTACACCGCCGGAGGCATTCATATAGAGTCATCTTTGTTCTAGTATCGAGTTGTATCATTGAGTTGTAAATAAATAGAAGTGTAATGATCATCATTCAATAGAGCATTGTTCCCAAAAAAAAAGAAAAAAAG
>NC_053023.1:53320803-53441276 GCF_003073215.2 Triticum urartu
CTTTTCATGATCTGTGAGCATAGAAATTTTACTACTCTCCACATAAGAAAAATTCTCCTCATTCGAAATAGTGGGAGCAAACTTCTTCTAAATCCACTTTAGATGATAGTATTGTTCATACTCCAAAAGATATAAGTGAAGTTCATGGATCATTCTACAATTAATATAGACTAACCAATATCCAAGCTCAAAATATATAAGTGAAGCACACAAAGCATTCTATAAAACCATACTCAAAAGATTTAAGTGAAGCACAAAGAGCAATTCTATAAGATCATACTTAAAAGATATAAGTGAAGCACATGAAGTATTCTATAAATCAATAAAGGGCTATCTCATACTAGCATGGTTATTAAAGGAAAAACAAAAACACAAAGGACACAAATTATGTGAATAAAACAAAAGCTGAGGTATACCGATAATTGTTGAAGAAGAAGGATGGGATGCCAACCGGGGCATCCCCAAGCTTAGATGCTTGAGTATCCTTGAAATGTTTACTTGGGGTGCCTTGGGCGTCCCCAAGCTTGAGCTCTTGCCTCTCTTTATTCTTCTCATATTGATAGCTCCTCGATCTTCGAACACTTCATCCACACAAAACTTTAACAAAAACTTGTGAGATCCGTTAGTGTAATAAAGCAAATCACTACCTTTAGGTACTGTTGCAAACTTATTCCGATTTCATATTAGAACTATATCTACTGTATTCCAACTTCACCATGGTTCATACCCCCCGATACTACCCATAGATTCATCAAAATAAGCGAACAACTCATAGAAAACAGAATCTGTCAAAAACAGGATAGCCTGTAGTAATCTAGAAGTTTAGTAAACTTCTGTAACTCCAAAAAAATTCTAAAAAATGACAATTTAAAAATTTTGTACAGAAGTAATGTGCAAAAAGTTTCAGATCCATTTGATTTTCCAGTAAAAAAATGTAAAATCACGTGCTACAACCAAAGTTTCTGTTTTTGTACTGTACATAATAAACAAGCAATCTAATCATCCTAAAACCGAGGCTTGGCACATTATTTTTATAATACAATGGATATATACAAGGGGATAATTATTTTCATAGAAGCTTCCATGAAATTTTTTACATTGCTCAAGGTCGACCCTCATTTCTTCAATGCATAATCTTCCAATCACTTCTCTTATTGAAAAACTTTTTAGGCATTAGAGGCAAGTAAATTCTTTTTGTATTTTCATTCTTAAATTTTTTTCGTATGTTTCACCCACAACTAAACAGAAACAAAAAGTAAAAACAAAATCTACTTAGTGAAGAAAGCAAACAAGCACACACGAGAATATCAACCCCACGCTATTGCTCCCCGGCAACGGCGCCAGAAAAAGAGCTTGATAATCCCCAAGTGCAGGGAATCATCGTAGCAATTTCCAATGGTGGAAGTGATAAGTATGGAGTGTCGAACCCACAAGGAGCTAAAGGTAAGATCAATATTCTCTCAAGTCCCATCTGCCACTAATATGACTCTACGTACACCAAACGTTTGCTTCCAACTAGAAACGATAAATAAAACTACGTAGTGGGTATGAAGAGGATAACTTTGCATGGTATCAGAGAGATAAAATATAAAAGTTGACGGTGGGAATGACACCTATGGGATCACAAGAATCCCTACTGTGGTTAGCGGGGCGCGGGGTCGTGAGAAGAGCGGATCTAACATGTAGCACATGGTTTCGTTTATCCAAGTTCGGGCCGCGAGGATGCGTAAAACCCTACTCCTGCTTTGGTGGATTGTATATCTGTGTTCTTGAGTTAGCTATGGGGCGTGAGGAGCTCCAAAAAGCCGAATCCCTCTCCTGGTCGCCTCGGGCCTCCTTTTATAGAAAAAAAGGGGTTGCCACAGTGGCACACAGGAGGTGGAAAGGGTACAGTGATGCGAGGTTATCCCTTGCATTACATGACAAGGCGCATTTAATGCGTCTTGCTTAGGTGTCCTTGCTTTATCGGGGACGGGGGAGAGATCTGTCTCGTCCATCGCCGCTCCTTCTTGTGTCGACACGCGCCCTGGCCAGCGACGCCTGCGATGCCACGCATGTAGGCAGGCAGCTGAGGTGGCGCAGTGGTGGGTCTTTATGAAGATCTGCATGCCACCACGCAGGTGCCTGCCCAGCTGGTTGGGTCAGCAGCTGCGTGCATGCGGTGGTGGAGGTTTAGTCGGCATGGGCCTGATGGTGGCCCCACGGGTGTCCTCGGGAAGGGCCCCGGCAAGGGTCTTGCCGAGGCGCCTGCTGTCATCCCCGGCAAGGCGCTTGCCGGGGGCCTTGTGGTCTTCCTCGGCTGGGATCCCGCCAAGGGTTGTCGTCTCCTTAGTGCGTATCTGATCTTGAATGTCTTCACAAAGATCTGCATGCCGCCACGGGGATGTCTCCCAAATCCTTGCCCTTTGGGGGCAGTGGACTCAAGGGTGATTTGCTCCGTAGGCGCGGGACGAGTCGCTGCGGCAAGGGTCTTGTCGGGGCTGCTAGAACTGTCTCCCGGCAAGGATCTTGCTGGGGGAGTCCGCTTCGTCCCCTTTGCTCTTCGTGGTCTTGGCCTTGGCGTCGTAGTTCTCTTGAGCTTCGGTCTTATCCTGGCTCACCTCCCTTGCCTTGCTTGGTGTGGTGGTGCCCGTGGCTCAGACTGCCCGTCCACAGTTATAGGGTTACAAAAAGTGTACCCCTCTTTTTGTACACCGACAGGAGCCCCCGGGCCTGGGCCACACATAAGCGCAACGCATTGTTGGGCTAGGCCCAAAAACGGTGCACGGGCAGGCGGGGCGGTTTTTACCGCGGTAAGATTCTTCGCGTGTTGCGCTTCCCACGACTCCCGCGCGTGGCGAGGCATGGGGAGGTGCGTGTGACGTGGGCAGCATGCGTGGGGTTGGTTCCCGTGGGCATGTGTCACACCACAGTTAATGTGAAAGGAGGCGGCCCATGTTTTCCCCCATAAAAAAGGAATAACCGCGGGCGCTTCTCACTTTCTCCTCTTTCCTCGTGCCTTTTCCAATCTCAGAGCCGCCGTTTCCTCTCTTCCTTCCTTCCTAAGCTTCCGCCGTCGCCCGTCGTCGTTGCTTCGCCATCCCCCTTCCTCAACCCTCTAAACTTCTTGGCCGCCATGGCGCCCAAATCCGTCAAGGGCAAGGGGGTGGCTAAGGGCGCCGGGACTGTGGAGCCGCCGGAGAGCGCGCTGTCGGGGGACCGGACGAAGTCCGCCTTTTTCATCCCCTCGACGGTTGATGTTCAAGAGCTCCGGGCCTCCTTCAGGCCCCTATGGGGAGCGAAGACGGGGGGAGAGAATTCGGGACACCCGGCGATGCGCGTCATTCCTGCTGCTTGCGCCGATCCCGCTCCAAATCGGTATCCCTTTTTCGTCAATTATCTTTCTTGCGGGTTATGCCCCCCTTTCTCCGATTTCTTCTGCGACATTATGCACACCTTCAGCTTTCGCCTCTTGGATTTTACTCCGAATGCGGTGGCGTGCATGGCTTTCTTCGCGCATCTTTGCGAAGGCTTTGCCGGGGTGCAGCCCAACACGGCGCTCTTCCACCATTACTTCTTCCCTCGGATCCAGCTGGGAGGTGCCGTCTCTGGTTGCGTCACCTGGATCCCAAGATCTAAGGGGGCGTACCCAGACGGTGCCATGAAGGAGAGGTGGGAGGAATGGCGTGGCCGGTGGTGCTGGATTGAGGATGCAAACCCACCGGAATTCTGCAATGTCCGCCGAGTGCCGCCGGATCGCCCCGTTGCACAACAAGGGGAGGCCAGCTTGGCTCTTTACGAATCCAGCTGACATTATGCGACTCCGCCCCGGCCTCGATCACAACTTCACAGTGCTGGCGCATGCCCACTTCTGTCAGCGGCTTTTCCAGCTTGATGTGGGTTGCAATGGCGAGGTTGAGCGGACCGGCAAGGCCGCGAGGGCTGCCGCAAAGGTTGGCAAGGCCCTCAAGGGGCCGTTTTTCAAGCTGCCAGCGGGGGTGGTCCTGTTGTGCAACAATTCACGTTGGTCCGAGATCATCGCTATGATGTCGGACTGTAACGTGCACGGCCCTGTCCCGAGCTAGAAGGAGCCAAAGGATGCTGATGTGCAGCAATTCTTTGACACCCTGATTGAGGTATATGTCAATGCTGACGCCAAGTGGTGGCTTGTCATGGACACCACCTAGGCAGAGCTGGACTACATCGCCACTAGGGCGAGGGAGGCACAGCTTGCCATGGAGGCCGGCAGCGCCGGGGGTGTGGAGGACAAGGCCGCAACAGCTGCGGAGGAAGAGGAGCTCACCCGGTGGGCGGCGGCCTCCGGGGAGGTCAGCAGCACCGACACTGGAGCTTCGCTCGTCGAAGACGCGGCCGACGAGTCGTTGGAGGAGGAGGACGTGGCAGCGGGCTCGACGCCAACCAAGGGAAGAGGGTGAATCATGCGGCGGGTTGGCTCCGGCGAGCCGGTCCGGCCCGGCAGGGCTACGCGGCCTCAATTGACCCTGGAGGGGTCTGGGCGTCACACGAGGGCCACGGCAGCCAAGAGGCTGACAAAGGCCATTGAGAAGAAGAAGACAGCAGACCCTTCCTCATCTGGGCACGCACAAACCCCGCCGTCTTCGCCTCCTCCGGCAGATATCGACTCGGATGTTGACGCGGAGGTCACTTTTGATCTCGGGCCTCTCAGCCCGAAGAGGAAAAGGAAAGTGGTGGAAGAGGAGGAAGTGGATGACGAGTACGTACTCCGTTCCTTACTGCCATTTCCATTCCTCTGAATTAAGTCACTCATCTTGATCCATTTTTGCTTTTGCAGGGATGCAGAGATGTTGGCCCAGAGGGTGAAGAGGGCGAAGGCCTCGGCGAGCAGTCAGCCCCCAGCTGGGGCTTCAAAGACGCCACTGGTGGTGTTGAGCAGCCCGGACAGCAGTCCCCGGCACAGCCCCCATCGTAAGTTCGTCACCCTCCTCTTATTCGACATGTGGTAGGCGTTCGATGCTATGGTGTTGACCTTGTCGGGTTTGCAGGAGGGGAGCGGCAGCAGGAGGAGCCACAGAGGGCTACCCCCAACACACCACCCCCATCGACTACGCCGCCGCGAGGGGCGTCCCCGGCAAGGGCATCAAGCATGGAGCCCACACCCATGGAGGAAGAGGGGAACTTGGGCGCTGGTGACTCTGCCACGACGCCGGATACTGGCGGGGAGGGGACTTCTGCTTCACAGCCTGGCACTTGTGAGTCGCCTGTCCTCCGTCTCTGTTTTTCCCTTATTCTTTTTCTTGGCTTCAATGCTCCCATTACTACCCAGGCCCTCCTTCAATAGGTATGGAGGACGTGGATACTGTTGTTGGGAACATTGCTGAGGAGGCCGCCAGGGATGCTGACGAGGTCGCCGCTGATGAGGCCGCCAAGGATGTTACCGAGGACACCGCTGCGGGGGCCGCCAAGGCGACCGGCGAGGCTTCTGCCGAGGGCGCCAACGGTGGGCCTGCCGGGGAAGCCGGCAAGGCCACTGCCGAGGAAGAGGTGGTTGATGATCAGCCTCCCTCCTCCTCAACCTCGGGCCCCGGCAGATATCTAAAGGTGGGCGATGATCTTTTCGTCCAACTCCCAGGGGCGTCAAGTTCCCGGGCACCCGCCGAAGGGGAAGTCTTTGACGGCGAGGTGCTTGCCGCCACCGGGCTCGAGGTTTTTGATGAGCCGGGCGTTGGAGGTGATGGTTCTCCAGAAGAGCAGCTTTTCCGCGCTATGGGGGCCAACTTCCGAAAACTCCAGGCGCTCTACCGTGTCCGTCTGGACAAGGTTAAGTCCAGGACGGCAACGGTGGACCAGGCGGAGGTGGATTTCAAGGCGCGCGTTGCTGAGACGTAGACCTGGTTCCACCAGACTCGCGAGGAGTAGAGGGCCTTTCAGGAGGAATTGGCCAAGCGCAATGTCGAGCTCACCATGAAGATGGCTGGCATCGAGAAGGCCCAGAAAAAGGCGGCGAACTTGGCGGCCGCGGCCGAGGCCGTCCGGAACCAGCATCAAGCCGCACTGGATTCCCAGGAAGAGGACCTCACCGTGCGTGAGGCGAAGATTGCCACAACGCTCTGTGGCAAGGATGAGGAGCTCGAGGCCCTTGTTGCGCGGCGGACTCGCGAGCTGGAGCAGAGGCACAAGGAGGCACTCGATGCCCAGGCTCTGGCCCATGCCGGCAAAGTAAGGGAGTTGGAGGTGGCGCGGAACGAGCTGGAGGAGCAGGCCCTTAAGCTGTCCAACGAGAAGAGCACGCTCAACAGCGCCTTGGTGGAGGCGCAAGGAGCGGTCATCAGCAGGGCTGGGGAGCTCTCCGAAGCGCAAAACTCCGTCAGAGATCTCAAGCTGAAGCTGGAGGATCTCGAGAAGATGTTGTCGGAGAGCAGGGCTCGGGAGGAGACCTTGACCAGGAGTCTGGAGGAGGAGAAGCAACTGCGGGCGAACGAGGCCGCCTCCCACCAGGATTATGTGGCGGGCGAGAACAGATGGATCAGCCGTCTGGAGGACGTCGCCAGCAGGGTCACCTCGCAGTTGGCCACCATGGGGATGCCAAACATGAGGTACGCCCCTGAGCGCAGCGGGACCGTCAACACCAAGCTGACCCTGTTCTTCGAGGGCGTCCTTGGAGCCTTGGCTTATCTTTACTCCAACCGAGCGGCCACGTTAGCCGGGGAAGCCCGGCGACTTTGCCGGGGGGTCATGACCAAGGTCCTCACCAAGATGGCATACTGGAATCCCGACCTCGACTTCGATGCCGCGATGGATAGCTTGTCGGATGGTATTAACCTCACGGTGCTCAAGGAGCGCATCAAGCCCGTCATCAGCAGCATCGATGAAATAAAGAGGGTGGAAGGCCAGTGCCGGGATTAGGCATCCCGTTCTTCACCGCCGCTGCAGGTTCACGAGCAAGACAAATTTCATCTTTAGTTAGAACCGCAGCAATGATGTGATGTAATATAACTTTGCAGTACTCTTAATTTCATGCACGTTATTTCCCCGTTCAATTCCTCTTTGTATGCGCGCCCTACGTCGATTGGGTAGGATCGCCGGCGCGAAAGCCCCTAGCGGCGTTTTGGGGACGGATCCCCATGGGCCAGCCGGGTACGCGTGCTGCCGGACGAGCCACCTTTCCGTTCTGAACGCGGCCGCTCGAACTGTCGAGCTTGACTCGAGTCATAATCGAGAGCGTTGTTGATCGCGGAAGGCTACTCTGACATTCTCGACGCAGCCGCTTGAGCTGTTGAGAGGACTCGAAACAGGGCAAGGGCGTTGCCGATCATGGGAGAGCCCCCTGGCGTGCAGGTTTCTCATACAAAGGCGTGACATCTCCGGGGGGAATAACCTCATATAAGAAGGATAGAACAAATAAGGGTTCAGTGCAACTTAGCTTCTGTTTGTAGTCGCTCGAGCGCTGATCTTCCGGCCTCCTTCCTTCTCCAAGAGCCAAGAAGACGAAGGAGTGCTAGGCTGATTGCTAGAGCCGATTCTCACAACTGCGCCCCCTACCTGGCGCGCCAGAGATGTCGGTGGGAACGACACCTATGGGATCACAAGAATCCCTACTGTGGTTAGCGGGGCGCGGGGTCATGAGAAGAGCGGATCTAACAGGTAGCACACGGTTTCTTTTATCCAGGTTCGGGCCGCGAGGATGCGTAAAACCCTACTCCTGCTTTGGTGGATTGTATATCTGTGTTCTTGAGTTAGCTATGGGGCGTGAGGAGCTCCAAAAAGCCGAATCCCTCTCCTAGTCGCCTCGGGCCTCCTTTTATAGAAAAAAAGGGGTTGCCACAGTGGCACACATGAGGTGGAAAGGGTACAGTGATGCGAGGTTATCCCTCGCATTACATGACAAGGTGCATTTAATGCGTCTTGCTTAGGTGTCCTTGCTTCGGGGACGGGGGAGAGATCTGTCTCGTCCGTCGCCGCTCCTTCTTGTGTCGACACGCACCCTGGCCAGCGACGCCTGCGATGCCACGCAGGTAGGCAGGCAGCTGAGGTGGCGCAGTGGTGGGTCTTTACAAAGATCTACATGCCGCCACGCAGGTGCCTGCCTAGCTGGTTGGGTCGGCAGCTGCGTGCATGCGGTGGTGGAGGTTTAGTCGGCGTGGGCTTGATGGTGGCCCCGCGGGTGTCCTCGGGAAGGGCCTTGCAGGGGCCCCGGCAAGGGTCTTGCCGAGGCGCCTGCTGTCATCCCCGGCAAGGCGCTTGCCGGGGGCCTTGTGGTCTTCCTCGGCTGGGATCCCGCCAAGGGTTGTCGTCTCCTTAGTGCGTATCTGATCTTGAATGTCTTCACAAAGATCTTCATGCTGCCACGGGGATGTCTCCCAAATCCTTGCCCTTTGGGGGCAGTGGACTCAAGGGTGATTTGCTCCGTAGGCGCGGGACGAGTCGCCACGGCAAGGGTCTTGCCGGGGCTGCTAGAACTGTCTCCCGGCAAGGATCTTGCCGGGGGAGTCCGCTTCATCCCCTTTGCTCTTCATGGTCTTGGCCTTGGCATCGTAGTTCTCTTGAGCCTCGGTCTTATCCTGGCTCACCTCCCTTGCCTTGCTTGGTGTGGTGGTGCCCGTGGCTCAGACTGCCCGTGCACAGTTATAGGGGTACAAAAAGTGTACCCCTCTTTTTGTACACCGACAAAAGTAGGCCGTTATCATAAAGTTAGAATATATTACTAAATATTATAAATAGCGAGTGTGGAATAATGGTGGATCGGTGTGCGGAATTGTCTTAGGCAATTGTTAACAAGATCGATAATCGTCATTGCAATTTCATATGAGGGAGAGGCATAAGCTAACATACTTTCTCTTCTTGGATCATATGTACTTATGATTGGAACTCTAGCAAGCATCCGCAACTACTAAAGATCATTAAGGTAAAACCCAACCATAGCATTAAAGCATCAAGTCCCCTTTATCCCATACGCAACAATCCCCTTACTCGGGTTTATGCTTCTGTCACTCAAGCAACCCACTATAAGTGAATCATGAACGTATTGCAACACCCTACAGTGGGAATCCCTCACGCTTGCGCGACACGGAGGGCACAATAGGACAGCACCAAAATAAAACATACCACTCATACCAATCTATATCATCAATCAACCGAAAGACAAAGGATATCTACTGAAAACATCATAGGATGGCAACACATCATTGGATCATAATATGTGGCATAAAGCACCATGTTCAAGTAGGGATTACAGTCGGGTGCGGGAGAGTGGACCGCGTAAAAGAGATGATGATGGTGATGTTGATGAAGATGATCACCGCGGCGATGATTCCCCTCTCGGTGGCCTCCCCCCTAGATGTGGAGAGGTTCTCCCTCTGGTCCTTGGATTTCATGGTGATGATGGCCCCTCCGGGATCCTCCTCCATAGTCTCCGGTGATGATGGCCCCCTCCAGCAGGGTGCCAGAGAAGGCCTAGATTGATTTCTCGTGGCTACAAAGGCTTACGGCGGCGGAACTTCCGATCTAGGTTATTTTCTGGAGGTTTGGGCATTTATAGGAGAGGTTGGCATCAAGAACAAGTCAGGGGGGCCCCATGGGAAGTCCACGAGGCACCCCCACCCTCATGGGGCCCATGAAACTCCCCTCTGGTAGATTTTTGTTCCGGTATTTTCTATATTTTGCAGAAAAATTCTCCGTTGATTTTCATCGCATTCCGAGAACTTTTATTTCTGCACAAAAACAACACCACGGTAGTTCTGCTGAAAACAGCGTCCGTCCGGGTTAGTTCTAATCAAATCATACCAAAATCATATAAAAATATTGTAAACTTGGCATGAATACTTCATAAATTATAGATATGTTGGAGATGTATCATTGACCATGACAAACCTACGAACTATGAGGAAGCAATGATGAGCCCAGATTCCGCGAAATGGCTTGAGGCCATGAAATCTGAGATGGGATCCATGTATGAGAACAAAGTATGGACTTTGGTTGACTTGCCCAATGATCGGCAAGCAATAGAGAATAAATGGATCTTCAAGAAGAAGACTGACGCTGACGGTAATGTTACTGTCTACAAAGCTTGACTTGTTGCGAAAGGTTTTCGACAAGTTCAAGGAGTTGACTACGATGAGACCTTGTCACCCGTAGCGATGCTTAAGTCTTTCTGAATCATGTTAGCAATTACCGCATTTCATGATTATGAAATTTGGCAAATGGATGTCAAAACTGCATTCCTTAATGGATATCTTAAAGAACAGTTGTATATGATGCAACCAGAAGGTTTTTCGATCCAAAAGGTGCTAACAAAGTGTGCAAGCTCCAGCGATCCATTTATGGACTGGTGCAAGCCTCTCAGAGTTGGAATATACACTTTGATAGTGTGGTCAAAGCATATGGTTTTATACAGACTTTTGGAGATGCTTGTATTTACAAGAAAGTGAGTGGGAGCTCTGTAGCATTTCTGATATTATATGTGGATGACATATTGTTGATTGGAAATGATACTGAATTTCTAAATAGCATAAAAGGATACTTGAATAAGAATTTTTCAATGAAAGACCTCGGTGAAGCTGCTTATATATTAGGCATCAAGATCTATAGAGATAGATCAAGACGCTTAATTGGACTTTCACAAAGCACATACCTTGATAAAGTTTTGAAGAAGTTCAAAATGGATCAGTCAAAGAAAGGGTTATTGCCTGTGTTACAAGGTGTGAAGTTGAGTCAGACTCAATGCCTGACCACTGCAGAAGATAGAGAGAAAATGAAAGTCATACCCTATGCATCAGCCATAGGTTTTATCATGTATGCAATGCTATGTACCAGACTTGATGTGTGCCTTGCTATTAGTTTAGCAGGGAGGTACCAAAGTAATCCAAGAGTGGATCACTGGACAGCGGTCAAGAACATCCTAAAATACCTGAAAATGACTAAGGATGTGTTTCTCGTTTATGGAGGTGACAAAGATCTCGTCGTAAACGGTTACGTCGATGCAAGCTTTGACACTGATCCAGATGACTCTAAGTCACAAACCGTTTACGTATTTATATTGAATGGTGGAACTGTCAGTTGGTGCAGTTCCAAGCAGAGCGTCGTGGCGGGATCTACATGTGAAGCGGAGTACATAGCTGCTTCAAAAGCAGCAAATGAAGGATTCTGGATGAAGGAGTCCATATCCGATCTAGGTGTCACACCTAGTGCGTCGGGTCCAATGAAAATCTTTTGTGACAATACTGGAGCAATTGCCTTGGCAAAGGAATCCAAATTTCACAAGAGAACCAAACACATCAAGAGACGCTTCAATTCCATCCGCGATCAAGTCAAGGAGGGAGACATAGAGATTCGCAAGATACATACGGATCTGAATGTTGCAGACCCATTGACTAAGCCTCTCTCACGAGCAAAACATGATCAGCACCAAGACTCCATGTGTGTTAGAATCATTACTATGTAATCTAGATTATTGACTCTAGTGCAAGTGGGAGACTGAAGGAAATATGCCCTAGAGGCAATAATAAAGTTGTTATTTATATTTCCTTATATCATGATGAATGTTTATTATTCATGCTAGAATTGTATTAACCGGAAACTTAGTACATGTGTGGATACATAGACAAACAGAGTGTCCCTAGTATGCCTCTACTAGACTAGCTCGTTAATCAAACATGGTTAAGTTTCCTGAGCATATACATGTGTTGTCATTTAATGAACAGGATCACATCATTAGAGAATGATGTGATTGACAAGACCCATCCGTTAGCTTGGCATATATGATCGTTTAGTTTTATTGCTATTGCTTTCTTCATGACTTATACATGTTCCTCTGACTATGAGATTATGCAACTCCCGAATACCAGAGGAACACCTTGTGTGCTATCAAACATCGCAACATAACTGGGTGATTATAAAGATGCTCTACATGTCTCTCCGATGGTGTTTGTTGAGTTGCGATCGAGATTAGGATTTGTCACTCCGTGTTTCGAAGAGGTATCTCTGGGCCCTCTCATTAATGCTCATCACTATAAGCCTTGCAAGCAATGTGACTAATGAGTAAGTTGCGGGATGATGCATTACGGAACGAGTAAAGAGACTTGCCGGTAACGAGATTGAACTAGGTATGATGATACCAACGATCGAATCTCGGGCAAGTAACACACCGATGACAAAGGGGACAACTTATGTTGTTATGCGGTTTGACCGATAAAGATCTTCATAGAATATGTAGGAGCCAATATAAGCATCTAGGTTCCGCTATTGGTTATTGACCGGAGATGTGTCTCGGTCATGTCTACATTGTTCTCGAACCCGTAGGGTCTGCACGCTTAACGTTCGATGATGATTTGTATTATGAGTTATGTGATTTGATGACCGAAGATTGTTCGGAGTCCCGGATGAGATCACGGACATGATGAGGAGTCTCGAGTGGGTTGAGATATAAACATTGATATATTGGACGATGTTATTCGGACACCGGATGAGTTCTGAGAGGTACCGGATAATTATCGGTGTGCCGAAGGGTTATCGGAACCCCCTGGGGGAACTAATGGGCCTTGATGAGCCTTAGTAGGAAGAGAGGAAGGGCCACAAGGGGCTGGCCGCCCCCCCCCCCTTGGGTCCGAACTGGACTAGGGGATGGGGGCGGCGCCCCTCTTTCCTTCCCTTCCCCCTCTTCCTTCCTTCTTCCCCCTTTCCTCTAGGTGGAATCCTACTAGGACTTGGAGTCCTAGTAGGACTCCCTCCTCCTGGCGCGCCCTACAGGGCCGGCAGGCCTCCCCTTCCCCTCCTTTATATATGGGGGCAGGGGGCACCCTAGAACACACAAGTTTCTCTTAACCATGTGCGGTGCCCCCCCCACAGTTACACACCTCGGTCATATCGTCGTAGTGCTTAGGCGAAGCCCTACGCCGGTAACTTCATCATCACCGTCACCATGCCGTCGTGTTGATGGAACTCTCCCTCGTCCTCAACTGGATCAAGAGATCGAGGGACGTCATCAAGCTGAACATGTGCTGAACGCAGAGGTGCGTACATTCGGTGCTTGGACCGGTTGGATCGCGAAGATGTTCGACTACATCAACCACGTTACTAAACGCTTCCACTTTCGGTCTATGAGGGTACGTGGACACACTCTCCCTGCTCATTGCTATGCTGCTCCTAGATAGATCTTGCATGATCGTAGGAAAAATTTGAAATACTATGTTCCCCAGCAGTCTGTTATGTGGACAACCAATCAAGGAAACTATTGAAAACATGACTTTTGGTTGCCAGTTTAGTGCACAATGTTTGCTAAAGCTTGGCATTACATGGGGTAGGCAGGTATCAAGATTGCAAGGGATAGAGACTACCAAGAGTATTTGGAGCAAACGGATGTTCATTGGGATTTTCTTGTTGAAAATATGGAGTCTCTGGAAAGCAAGAAATAACGAACACTTCAGAGGCATTCCTTTAACTTCTACGTGTTGGCTCCAAAGGTTCAGAGAATATTATACTCTGTTGCAATATAGAGTTAGGGAAGAAAAAAAGGCTTCATACACACTTTCTTGGACTCAGTTCCTTCTGCCTAGTTTTTCTCTTTAACTTCCTCTTGTAATCCACTTTTTCTTCCCCCTTCAATCCCATCCACAGTGGGCGAGATATGTAAATATGACTTGTAGAGTGTAACCTTTTGCTTAATTAATATAATACAACAGGAGCCTCTCTGCTACTTGTGAGCTGCATTGGGATTTCCTCGAAGAGGGAGAGGATGATGTAGTACAGTAAAGATAAGTATTTCCCTCAGTTAAGAACCAAGGTTATCAATGAAGGAAATATGACCTAGAGGCAATAATAAAGTTGTTATTTAATATTTCCTTATATCACGATAAATGTTTATTATTCATGCTAGAATTGTATTAACCAGAAACTTGATACGTGTGTGGATACATAGACAAAACACAGTGTCCCTAGTAAGCCTCTATTAGACTAGCTCGTTAATCAAAGATGGTTAAGTTTCCTAACCATAGACATGTGTTGTCATTTGATAAATGGGATCACATCATTAGGAGAATGATGTGATGGACAAGATACATCCGTTAGCTTAGCATGTTGATCGTTCAGTTTTATTGCTATAGCTTTCTTCATGTCATATACATATTCCTTTGACTATGAGATTATGCAACTCCCGGATACTGGAGGAATACCTTGTGTGCTATCATACGTCACAACGTAACTGGGTGATTATAAAGATGCTCTGCAGGTATCTCCGAAGGTGTTTGTTGGGTTGGCATAGATCGGGATTACGATTTGTCACTCCGAGTATCGGAGAGGTATCTCTAGGCCCTCTTGGTAATGCACATCATAATAAGCCTTACAAGCAATGTGACTAATGAGTTAGTTGTAGGATGATGCATTATGGAACGAGTAAAGAGACTTGCCAGAAACGAGATTGAACTAGGTATGAAGATACCGACGATCGAATCTCAGGCAAGTAACATACCAATGACAAAGGGAATAACATATGTTGTCATTACGGTACGTCCGATAAAGATCTTCGTAGAATATGTAGGAACCAATATGAGCATCCAGGTTCAGCTATTGGTTATTGACCAGAGAGGTGTCTCGGTCATGTCTACATAGTTCTCGAACCCGTAGGGTCCGCACGCTTAACGTTCGATAACGATTTTGTATTATATGAGTTATGTGATTTGGTGACCGAATGTTGTTCGGAGTCCCGGATGAGACCACGGACATGACGAGGAGAATCGAAATGGTCGAGAGGTAAAGATTCATATATATATATATATATTCGGACACCGGAAGTGTTCTGGGGGTACCGGGTACATATCGGGTCACCGAAAGGGGTTCCATGCCCCCCCCCCCCCCCCGACAACTATATGGGCCTAATGGGCCAAGAGGTGGACAGACCAGCCCCTGAGGAGCTGGTGCGCCCCCATGTAGGCCGAATTGGGAGGGGAAGGAAAGAGGACAACAGGGAAAGGAAGGGGAGGGATTCGGCCTCCCCCTTCCTTCCCTCCTCGCTCCTCCTTCATTCTCCCTTCAGAAGATATGGTAAGGGGGAGGCCGAATTGGGAGGCCCCAAGTAGGATTCCTCCTAATTGGGGCGCCCCCTTGGCTACCTCTCCTCCCCTCCAACCTATATATATGTGGGGGGCACCGATAGAACACAACATCAACAATTGTTAGCCGTGTGTGGCGCCCCCCCCCCCCACACACACACATAGTTTACACCTCCGGTCATATTCACGTAGTGCTTAGGCGAAGCCCTGCGTGGATCACTTCACCATCACCGTCACCACGTCGCCGTGCTGACGGATATATCCCTCAACACTTTGCTAGATCAAGAGTTCGAGGGATGTCATCGAGATGAACGTGTGCAAAACTCGGAGGTGTCGTACGTTCGGTGCTTGATCGGTCGAAACAATAAGAAGTTCGACTACATCAACCGCATTGTCAAACGCTTCAGCTTTCGGTCTACGAGGGTACGTGGACACACTCTCCCCCTCTCGTAGCTATGCATCTCCTAGATAGATCTTGCGTGAGCGTAGGATTTTGTTTTGAAATTGCATGCTACGTTTCCCAACAATCAATCCAGTAGGAGAACCACGCAAGACCACGTGAACAAATACTTGCACCCAACGCAAACAAGGGGTTGTCAATCCCTTGTCAGTTAATTGCAAGGATCAAATCTCATAGTGATATATAGGTAAACAAAAACACAAAATAAAATAACAATAAATAAATTGCAGCAAGGTATTTTTTGGATTTGATAAAGATAGACCCCGGGGCCATAGTTTTCACTAGAGGCTTCTCTCTTTAACATCACATATGGTGGGTAAACAAATTAATATTGGGCAATTGATAGAAAAACGCATAGTTATGACGATATTCAAGGCAATGATCATGTATATAGGCATCACATCTCAGAAAAGTAGACCGATTCCTGCCTGCATCTTCTACTATTACTCTACACATCGACCGCTATCCAGCATGCATCTAGAGTATTAAGTTCATAAAAAAATGAAGTAACGCCTTAAGCAAGATGACATGATGTAGACAAAGTAAAACCCAATCAATATGAATAAACCTCATCTTTTTATTCTTAATTACAACGATACAAATACGTGTCATGTCCCTTTATGTCACTAGGATTGAGCAACACAAGATTGAACCCATCACAAAACACCTCCCCCATTGCAAGATAAATCAATCTAGTTGGCCAAACCAAACCAATAGATTGGATAGAAATACAAAGCTATAATAATCATGCATACAAGAGTTCAAAGAAGACTCAAATAATATTCATGAATAATCTGATCATAAACCCACAATTCATCGGATCCCAACAAACACACAGCAAAAAAGGATTACATCAAATAGATCTCCAAGAATATCAAGGAGAACATTGTACTGATGATCAAAAAGAGAGAAGAAGCCATCTAGCTACTAGCTATGGACCCGTAGGTCTGTGGTAAACTACGCACACATCATCGAAAGGGAAGCAAGGTTGATGTAGAGTCCCTCCTTGATCGATTCCCCCTCCGACAGAGTACCAGAAAAGGTCTCTAGATGGGATCTCTGAAGAACAGAAACTTGCGACAGTGGAAAATTATTTTGGGTGGCTCTCTAGTGTATTGGGAATATTTGGGAATTTAATTATAGAGCTAGAATTAGGTCAAGAGGTGCCACGAGGGGGCCCACAAGCCTAGGGGAACCCCCCGGGGTGCACCCTGCGTGCTTGCCTCTCCCTCGTGGCTCCGCGGTCTTCTCCCGAAGCTTCTAGGGTCCCTTCTGGTTTAGAAAAATCGTCAAAAAGTCTCGTATTGTTTGGACTCCGTTTGGTAATAATTTTCTAAGAAGCCAAAAACAAGCAAAAAAATAGCAACTGCCACGGGGTACTAGGTTAATAGGTTAGTACCAAAAATGATGTATAATTGCATAATAAACATCCAAGATTGATATTATAATAGCATGAAACAACAAAAATTATAGACACGTTGGAGACGTATCACTCTCCTACTGTTTTCGGGGTCCAAAATAAAGACAAGATATGATCATCATAAAAGTTCACACCATGTCATCAAAGTGGTGAGATGAACCCCACCTAGTCTGTCAGGCTGCTTGTAATGGGTAGTATCATAAGTTAGTATCATGCATATGATACTAGTGTATGATACTACCTCTCTAATGCATTATCATATGGTAGTATCATAGATGACTTTATTTATTGCCATGCATGACACATAGTAGTGTAGCATTTATTATGATACGGTATCATAATATGATACCCAACTTTCTCTTTCTTCATTTAATTCTATGCCGCATCATCTAAGTTGCTTAGTTGGCATGCATGATACTAGTTATGATACTCCCATTACGACCAGCCTCATAGAAATAAGAATCGGCCCCTTGCCCCTTGAGTACTCTAGTCAATTTCACATTGTTGACTATGCCCGGGGTAGCTTCTACCTCGCTAGCCTCATGCGGCATAATTCAATACATGAAGCCAAATGGTTTCGCACAACACAACCAATTAATGGGCTCGCCTGTCAAACCCGTTGGGTCATAGTTGTTGTCCTCACAATGCAAGGAAGCAATCTTGTTGTGTATCTTTTTCCTGTTGCTTCCGATAATTTGACTTCGTTGATAATGCCCTTGGTAGCCTCGGGCATGTGGGTCCACAATGTTAACCTCTACTGAGGAGTTACACACACCAACAATGCCTGGATCTCGCATGTCAGCTTTGGCAGATTGTCCACAAGATGGCCTTCGGGCAGGCTGCGTTGCACGCTTCTTGTTTAGCCCGAAGGGCGTTCAAAGCTTCTGGGTGGCCTCAAGTAGGTTATTGTATGCTTCTGATTTGGCTTAGAGCCGGACAGAATCTGTTCAGTACTAGGTAGGGAGCTCCTATTCGTCACGTATTCCGCCAAGATGCCTGGCAAACGTAGAGGCTTGTGTGTTCTGGGCTAGCCCAGTTTGGTCATCGTAACGAGCGCTCTTCCTCAGCATGTTCCACAATGCCCTGTTTTACTTTTGATTTTCTGTTTGGTTTTCTCGATTCAATTTTTACATAATTTTTCATTTCCTTTAAAATTTAGATCAACTAGTTTTAATATAAATATGGTATAACAAAAAATATTTCTTGGAAATAAAAATATTTTTGAAATGCAAACTATTTTGGAAACGTGATTTTTCGAAAATGGGAACAACTTTTGGAAAGTGCAAACATTTTTTGAAAACCAGAAAAAAAATTATGATGTGAACAAAAGATGAGAATGGGGAATATTTTCTTAGGAAAACACGAACACTTTTGAAAATATGAACATTTTTTGAGAACATAAACATTTAAATGCAAACATTTTTTGAAAACATAATTTTTTAGTAAGGGTGTAAATATTTTAAAATTAATGAATTGTTTTAAAAATAAAATTGAAAAAGGGAAAAATGAAAAAACGAAAAAAAGAAGAAACCAAAGAAAAACAAGAAAATGATACCACCAGAAAATGAAAACCCAAAAAGCTTGGCCTGAACCGGACCAAAACCTTCCAAGAAATTCCCAAAGTCGGTAAAACCAGGATTCACTTACTGCTAAATGTGCCGACCCATGTCAGTCGCTCGAGTCACCTGTGCGAAGGGTCGACCATTTGACGCAGAGATCGTCAAGTAGGGTTTGCCGTTTGGGTCTGTCTAGAAATCAGTCGACTGAGACTTCGCGAAGTCTCAGTCAGGTAATGTCATCTATGTTAAATTAGGCCTGTTTTATCTTGTGGGTCGCTGGCTTGTATTTTTCCTCCTGTGGGCTTATGTTCTGGGTCATAAAAGGCATGGTGGGCTTCACCCACGTGGTCACGGTCAACATCTTCCTCCTCAACTACAGCGTACAAACGAATGTCGTTCAACCAAGGCCTGTATAATATGATCGATACACACAAAGACTGCTGTATAATATAGATCGATCAGCTGCTCAATCAATTAACTCTAAATACCGCAACAAAAAAATCAGGTACCCCTAAAAAAAGCTGCTCACTCAATTGCACTGGCTTGGGGGTACAATGTCGCTCATCGTCCATTCCTCCTCTTCGTGTCATCTTTCTTCTCTTTTTATTTTTCCTTTTTATCATTTCATTCAAATAAAATTTTATACTTTAAAATACAAAAATCAATCTTTGAAATAAAAAAGAAATAGAAACAAACAAATGAAATTATTAAGTTGATCTGCATGAGAGGAAACTTGATCTTCATTTGATTTGAGTAGCCAAAATAAATAATAAAAAAATTCGTTTTTCCAAAAAATAAATGAAGGTCTCCATGAGGAAAAAAAACTCGTAAATCTTATTTTGTTGCCACCCCTGTCTCCATAAGAAATGAAGTTATTGTACACATGCAACTATCCCTCGTCTCCCACCTCCCTCTGACAAAAACAAAGTCCAATTACAAGCATGTTGCAAGACGTTTAGTTCTAGTCGGAGGACGACACTTGCAGTTGAATGCCTAGTGTACATATACAACCCCCGGCCCACTTTTCCCACCGCCCTCCGAAAAAACAAAGTCCAGTTGCAGGCACGTTGGAAGACATGCAGTTGCGGTCAGGGGTGACACATGCAGTTGCATGCCTAGTATACACATGCAACTGTCTCCCTCTCTCGTCGTCCTTCGACAAATAAAGTCTAGTTGCATGCGTGTTGGAAGACATGCAATTGCAGTCCGGACCGATGCTTGCAATTGCATGTGTAGTGTACGCATGCAACGGCCCCCACCTCTCGCACCCCCTCTAACAAAGCAAGTTCAGTTGCATTCGTGTTGGGAGACATGCAACTGCAGTCGAAGGTTACACTTGCAGTTGCATGCCTGGTGTACACATGCAACTCTCCCCTCTCTCACCGCCCTTCGGCAAAACAAAGCCCAATTACATCCGTGTTGGAATACATGCAACTGCAGTCTGTGCTGATGCTTGCAATTGCATGTGTAGTGTACACATGCAAATGCCCTCCCCCGCCTCTCCCACCCCTCCAACAAAACAAAGTTCAGTTGCATTCATTTTGGGAGATATGCAATTGTAGTCGGGGTGACACTTGTCGTTGCATGCCTAGTATACACACGCAACGGCCCCCCCTCTCCTGCCGCCCTCCTACAAAACAAAGTCTAGTTGCATCCGCGTTGGAAGACATGCAATTGCAATCTGGGTTGATGGTTGCAAATGCATGCCTAATATACACATGCAACAATTCCCCCTCCCGCCACCCCTCCGACAAAACAAAGTCAAGTTGCATCCGTGTTGGAAGACATGCAATTGCATGTGTAGTGTACACATGCAATTGCCCCCACCTCTCCCAGCCCCTCTAACAAAAACAAAGTTCAGTTGCATTCGTGTTGGGAGGCATGCAATTTTGCGAGCAGGATGTGGTTGCAATTCGTGTTGGAAGACAATTGCAACCATGCAACGTGCAAAGATATGTCCAAAAAAATGCTAAAAACACAAAAATGTAACTCCCTACTTTTTTGCGAGCAAAATTAAAGAGCTAGTTGAATAAGAACACAAAAGAACAAAAAAAACCTAGATCTAAACTACGAAGAATTTCCGCTAGTTATATCTGCTATTGGAAAACTCTATTTGATCCATACTACTGGAATTGAAAAAATACTCCCATATCTATGGGTATCAGTGAATGAATGAAAATATACAAAAGAGAAGAAAAAAAGACCAGACAAAAGGGGTGAAGGAGATAACTTAATTCATCGCTCGTGGAAAAGGAGCACAGGCATCTGCCGGCCCCTCTCCGTCTTCCGTGTAAACAATGTCGCAGCCCAACAAAAAAAATAACGACAAAAAATGGCAGCTAAACACCTGCCACAGCCCACCGCCCAAGCTAAGCACCCGACACCAGAAAAAGGCCTAAAACAGACAAACAAATGAAAACAGGCCGGCCGCACGCCCTACACAGGCCAATCGAGACAAAACAAACCCCATGCGCGAATCCTGACGCAAGAAACGATCCAACGGTTAACATGTCGACTTAGACTTCGCGACTGAGATTTAGCAGCACCGTTGCCGTTTAGGTATCCTTATATACTCGGGGACTTATGGAAGTCTCTTGGACACGTTGAAAGATGAGGCCCATATTGGACAGCCAAATATCGGCCCACAGCTAGCCGAAGGCAATTGAAAATCGAGAAAGCAAATGTCAACTATTGGATGCAAGCCTGAAGGTAAAAAATAAATGGCTGAGATCTTGAAAATTTTCAATTACCCGTCTGATGGACCGCCGGTATCCCTATTTATCCTCTTGCCAAATATAAGTGACGCATGCAGATACCTGCCTGATTTGATAGCCATGCATCCGTGAGCACGTGAAGAGAAAGATGGCGAACACGTGCAGTATCAAATTGTACAAGGGTGGCGTACTTGTCTTCTTACATTGTACGGAGCAGTTGATCTTTTTTAAATACATAAATCAAAAAGATTGACGTTAAGAAAATACGTTTACACCTTTGTGAATCGTATCTTCTTAGTCTAGATTACAAGCATAATGTGGATCATATATTATAGATACGGCTAATTACTCCGACGCATGGAAGAACAACTTTCTGTTTCAACATGGTTGCTATAAAGAGCCCCCCTACGCTGCTTTAGAAACCACCTACAAAGATAGAAACACACACACAGAAAGCTTATCATTCTCCTATTAGATTAGCCTTCCATGGATCCAAATGGTTCTCTGACCAAGGATACAGGATGTTTCACAAGGGACGAGGACTACATTTCGTACGTCTCCCCGTTGCATGAAGCGCTTAGAGGTACAACCGCCATGCCAACATTGGAAGAGTTCCAGAAGATGAACCCAATGCCAATTTCAACTCCATATATGAATAGTATGTCCACCAACCCAGAGCCCGAAGAGTCCATGTTTCCGTTCGATGAACGCTCCATGAATGGACTTGCACGTCTTCCACCAGCACTCCCGTCCAGCTCCGTTCTTGTTGCACCACCGGATAGCGCAAGTCCCTTCAAGGACAATTTCACCGTTAGTCCATTCATTGACAACTTCACGGTTAGTCCGTCCTTTGGTGTTATATAGTAGCATAAACATCATGCATGCATTCCCCGGTGAGTAAATACTTTGGTTTGCTTGCCTGATGAAATGTAGATCTTTACCATGGAGACCCATTCTGCGATCCAAGGAAGTCCGCTTGCCATCATGGATGCCAACCTTAACTCTAGTGGAGTTCTCAATATTTCTCCGGTCTTCGAGTATTCTGAATTGCTAGTCTCCAAGGTAAACTCACTACCATTGCCTTTTTTTTCTCTCTATATATAGTAGGTGTAAACCCAACTGTCTTTCACATCCAACTATGTGCAGGATCAGAAGCCATATACAATCCTAGGGCCATCATCATATGAAGAACTTTGTGGGGTCCTACCACTTGTCAACCAGACACCTTGCACAGTCCTAGAATCTACCCGTGGGCGAATGGCGATGCAGCAAACAATGATGGGTGGCCTTAGTGTTATGTTTCAAGCAAATCCTGCACCCTGTACCATCTCAACAGCGGCTCGACTAAGATTGGATGAGTACACATGTAGGCAGTGTAACATCAGGTTCAGAACACCACAAGCATATGGTGGCCACATGAGCTACCACAGCAAAATTAATAAAAGGATCCTACTTGGATAAGCCATCCTACAATGGTATTGCAGTATTCTCCGGACACTTAAAGGCAGGAGGACAACACAAGGCACTGATGAATCTTGAGCCAGACTGAAAGGCACGTCGTCGATGTTAATTTGACTGGTGCATGATGCGCAGTTGTGTCGTGCCCAATTGTTATCCTATTTATCATAGTTTTTTTTTCGTTTTAATTAGGGACCTAATAACGTCCCAAGTAGCTTGAACTCATTGTCGAATTGCAATGAAAATCTACCTAGTCTTTTTTTTGTCAAACAAATAAGAATAATCGAATTGGTTTTTACTTTGCGATGGAATATGATTGTCAATTGTTAAGAATATCTAACCCCATAGGGTCCATGTGTGTGTGTGTGTGTGTGTGTGTGTGTGACAGTGCAAGTATACACTAGATAATAATTGCCCGTTCGTTGCAACAGAGCACAAATATTTTATACGCAATCACCGTGATTTATGAGGTATTTTTATTGTTAATGCGATTACATACCAAAAGGTATTTGCGATATTAATTGACTTACCAAGGAAAATATATTTTATTTGGTAAGCCAATAAGACGCGAGTCGGTTGAGATGATTTTAAGAAAAAATAGTGAGAAAAATTGACTAAATCAAAAATGAATGGGGAGTGGTGCGGATGGAGGACGGAAAAAGGATGGATGACGGAACCTTAAGTATTCTTTTAAGTATATATACTACGTATGTGCCCGTGCGTTGCCACGGGTCCAGATATATTTTAACATAATAAGAGGACCAAACGAGATAAATCTTGGTGCAAAACAAATAGACGAAATAAGATTATGTTTTGGTCTAAAGCACAAATTTGTACCATCTCTTAAACTGGTAAAATATATAGGTATGTGCCCATGCTTGATCTGTTTTATTGTGTTATCAAATGTAAGAGATTGATTGATATTTATTTGCTTACGAACGTGAATTTATTATTTTTATTGGGTTACCGAAAATGTCTGTCCGCTAATAGGTCTTACCATAAAAAACATTATTTACTGATAGTGAAGTTATTGCTATATCATAGATTCATCTAGTTTATTAGGTTACCAAATATTGATTTGATGAAACCAGAAGGGGGTGGAAAACGGAAAAAATCGATGGAGGGTGGGAGGATGGACGAAGAGGTGGCGTGGAGAAAACTTGACGTAAGATTGAGAAGCAAAAAGGATGCATCAAAGGAGGAGAGCCTCGACTACGTCCTCTGCCTGTTCCAACTGATGCTGATCCAACCTCTCTGCACGCTCCGCGATTATCCCGATCAATTTGGTAAGAGGCTGGAGAATGCTGGGAAGGGGAAAGAAAAAGCTGCGTGAAAACTGAAAAACAACGCCCGCGTGAAAAGAATGGCTCCGAGCAGGGCCTCGCCGGCCGGTGACCGCAACGGGCAAGAGCACTCCTGAGCAGGAGCTACAAATCCAATGTGAGAGAGAGGCGAACATATTTCGCAAGAGAGAGAGAGGCGAACGTATTTCGCAAGAGGAGAGAGAGGGGGGGGGGGGGGGGGGGGGGGGGGGGGGGGGGGGGGGGGGGGGGGGGGGGGGGGGGGGGGGGGGGGGGGGGGGGGGGCAACGTGCATGGTGTCGGAGGTGCAACATGAAAAAGCTCACGCAGCAGCCCGACTCGTGAGATTTTTGAGGCAAGATCAGGAACTCCATGGCGCACGGGAGCCGGAGCTCCTAACTGGCGCTTTTAGCGCCGCCAGACGAACCCGGCGCTCACGCGGTCTCTTGGGTGGGCCGGCCCATCAACGCTGCCGTGCTAACGAGTTGGTTTTGTTCACAAAAAAAACCCCAGTTTTGTTCGATAAAAAAATGTGCTCCCGTGAGGATTCGAGCTGCCACCATTTATGTCAAGAGCATGTTGCTTAACCACTAGAGCTACTACAAGGTTGTGAATGTTTACGTTACAAAAGAATTAAAACATTGCCGCACTATTTCTTCCACATACATTCAAGAAAAAACGTTATTTTTTTGGAAAAAGATCAGAACAAAATATTAAAAACAATCTCGACTTGGAAAAAAGTTCATGTATTCAAAAAAAATTTATGAATTAGGAAAAACTTCATCTATTTTTAGAAAAAGTTCACAAAATTTCAAAAAGTTCGTTGATTTTGGGAAAAAGTTCATCGATTTTGAAAAATAAGTTCATTGAATTTCGAAAAAAAGTTCACCAACTTTCAAAAAAGTTCATCTATTTTGAAAAAGGTTCACAAACTTCAAAAAAAAGTTTATTGAACTTCAGAAAAAGTTCATCGAATTTCCAAAAAGACCACCTAATTTGAAAAAAGTTCATCGAATTTGAAAAAGAGTTCATGGATTTGAAAAAAAACATGAATTTTGAAAAAAGTTCATCAAATTTGAAAAAACATTCATATAATCCGGTGAACTTTTTATATCAAATTAGAAAAAAGAAAGAAAGAAAAAGGAAAATAATAAATAAAAGAAAGTAGAAATAAAAATAAAAAAAGAATACAAGAAAGAAGAAGCTGCACATGATCACATGACTGACCATGCTCAGGTGGTTAGCGAGTGTTGCGCTGTAACCTCACCACGCGGTATCGAATCCTTATCAGCGCTTATTTTTGCTTCAGTTTACGAAGGAAAAAAATGACCATGGGCTGGCCCATCGGGGAAGGGGGGATGTGCGCCGTGTACCATATACACTCTAACCGGCGCTTTGAGCGCCGTTTAGGATTTTCCCTCCTAACTGGCGCTTTTAGCGTCGCCAAACGAAACTGGCGCTCACGCGCTCGCTTGGGTGGGCCAGCCCATCTACGCTGCCGTGCTAATATGAGTTGGTTTTGTCGAAATCACTAATTAAGAAGTACTCGTTGCAAAGAGCACTCCACTTCCTCAGGTCGCGACAAGTGGCGCACATGCTGCGCGCCACTTGTCGCAACCTGAGAGTTTTCCCTTTTTTCGTAGATTCGTTTATTGAAATCGTTTTATCTTTTAAACCGTGCTTCACCGTTTTCACCGTTGGATTCCTCACGTCGAGATCTTCAAAACTAGATCCCATGTTGATAGGTTTAAACGAACTTTTTTTTTACGAAAAAAACCGGACCGGGAGCATGGTTTTTTCCCTTTCCGAAAAAAGCACGTCCGTGCCTCTCGCGAAATCACAATCGTGCCTCTCATGGAAGCAAAACCGTGACTCTCGTGGAAAAAAAACAGAACACGCGTTTTTTTTTCGTTTCCGAGAGGCATGGCCGTGACTCTCGCGAAAGCACAACCGTGTCTCTCGCAAAAGCAAAACCGTGACTCTCGCGAAAGAAAGAAAAAACTGAAAACGCGTATTTTTTTTCCTTTCCGAGAGGCACGGCCGTGACTTTCGCGAAAGCACAACCGTGCCTTCCGCGGAAACAAAACCGTGACTCTCCCGAAAGAAAAAAAAAACAGAAAACGCGTTTTGTTTTTCCTTTCCGAGAGACACGGCCGTGACTTTCGCGAAAGCACAACCGTGCCTCTCGCGGAAGCAAAACCGTGACTCTCCCGAAAGAAAAAAAATAGAAAACGTGTTTTGTTTTTCCCTTTCCGAGAGGCACGGCCGTGACTCTCGCGAAAGCACAACCATGCCTCTCGCGGAAGTAAAACCGTGACTCTCGCGAAAGAAAAAAAAATAGAAAACGCGTTTTTTTTCGTTTCCGAAAGGCACGGCCGTGACTCGCTAAAGCACAACCGTGCCTCTCGCGGAAGAAAAACCGTGACTTTCGCAAAAGGAAAAAAGAAAGAAAACGTGTTTTTTCGCGCAAAAAAAATTCGAATTTTTTTTGATCGAAAAGCTAAGATAGACCGGGGGAAAACCAAAACGTCGAAAAAACCCAAAAAAAACTGTTTAAAAAGTCGAAAACACGTGCGGGGAAATAAAAAAAATTCGAAGGGAGCGTCCAGAACGCGACACGCGGCAAATGGCTGGGAACGCGTCAAGTGGCGCTAATCGTTGTGAGGCTCCTGAAGGAGCGCTCGTTAATTAGTTGCTCCCTGGTTTTGTTCGATAAAAAATGAGCTCCCGTGAGGATTCGAGCAACCGCCGTTTAGGTCGCCTAACCACAAGAGCTAGTACGCGCTAGTGAATGTTTACATTAAGAAACAACTAAAACGTTGCTGCACTATTTCTTGCACATAAACCTCAGAAAAAAAACGCAATTTTTTGGGAAAAAATCTGAACAAAATATTAAAACAATCATGACTTAGAAAAAAGTTCATGTATTCAAAACAATTTATGAATTAGGAAAAAGTTCATCTATTTTTTGAAAAAATTCGTTGACTTTGACAAAAAGTTCATCGATATTCAAAAGAGTTCATCGATTTTGAAAAAAAAAGTCCATCGAATTTTGAAAAAAGGTTCACTTACTTTCAAAAAAGTTCATCGGTTTTGAAAAAGGTTCACAAACTTCAAAAAAATGTTTATCGAACTTGAGAAAAAGTGCAATGAATTTCAAAAAGGGTTCATTAAGTTCACCGATTTAGAAAAAAAGTTCATTAAGTTTGAAAAAAGTTCATCAAATATGAAAAAATGATGAATTTTGAAAAAAGTTCATCAAATCTTAAAAAACGTTCATAAAATCCAGTAAACTTTTTATATTGAATCAGAAAAAACAGAAGAAAGAAAACATAAAAAGGAAAAGAATAAATAAAAGAAGAAAGAAGAAATAAAAAGGAAAAGAATAAATAAAAGAAGAAAGATGAAATAAGAAGGAAAAGAATAAATAAAAGAAGAAATAAGAAATAAAAAGGAAAAGAATAAATAAAAGAAGAAAGAAGAAATAAAAAGGAAAAGAAAAAAGAAAGAATAGAAGAACGAAGAAGCTGCAGAAGATCGCATAAGTCAACTGATTCGGGTGGTTAACGTCTTGACGAGTGTTGCGCTGTAAGCCAGCCGCGCGGAATCGAATCCTTCGCAGCGCCTATTTTTTTTTGCAGCAGTTTACGAAGGAAAAAAAGTGAACATGGGCTAGCCCATCGGGAAGGGGGGGTGCGCCGTGTACCATTAACACTGTAACGGGCGCTACGAGCGCCGTTTAGGATTTGAGCTCCTATTCGGTGCTGTTAGCGCTGTTTAGAGCAGCTGGCGGTCGCAGAGGGATTGGATTGAGCCGGCCCAGTAAACTGCGCAAAAGCAAACATGAAGAAAAAGTGTTACCACGCACAACAACCACTATGTCCTGCATTTCTAGGGGATCATCCCTAGCCCAAATACATTCACCGATCAAGGTTTCTCATCTTTTTGAATGGGTGACTCAAGGTGTTTTCAAAAACCATTATTGGTAATATTCGCGCGGGTGAAAAGTGACAATATCGTTGCCCCATTTCAATTACGGTCTTTTTATTGAAGTCTTTGGAGTATTTCTTCTAATAGAGATTGATGCAGCGAAGAAGGTGTTTCCAAGAGATTTCATTGTAATTCTTAGTCATATAAGTTACTTTGTATTTTCTTGGATTTTAGATCCAAATTAGTGTACCTGTAATAGTTATGAGTATGAATAAAATTGCAGGTGTTTCTCAAAAGAAAAAAAAACACTACACCAAGGTCACATTGTTGACTACAATCAGAAAATGGCACTATTTGAGCCTTCTTCCAGTATACAACATTAACATGCGTGCGTGTGTGTGTGTGTGTGTGTGTGTGTGTGTGTGTGGTATAAATTATTTTAAAAATTATGAAAAGGTAAAAAAGGAATGTATTCGTGAATACAAAAATTCCCAAGGATTTTGAAAAAAAGTTCAGAGATATAAAAAAAGTTCATGAGTATGAAAAAAAAGGTTATCGATTTTAAAACAGTTCATCCATTAAAAAAATCATCTATTCTGAAGAAAAGTTCACAACATTTGAAAAAAGTTCATTGATTTTGAAAAAAAACACATAAATTTCAACAAAGTTCACAAAAATTGATAATCTTTTTTGAAAAAAGTTCATCAAATTTGGGAAAAGTTCATCGGATTTAAAAAAAGTTCATCGAATTTGAAAATAAGTTTTTCGAATTTGAAAAAAATGTTCACTGAATGTGAGAAAAGTTCATCGGATTTGAAAAAATGTTAATTGCCTTTGAAAAAAAGTTCATTGGATTTTAAAAAAGTTCATCAATTTTGAAAAAAAGTTCAACGAGTTTATAAAAAATGTTTACCGAGTTTGAGAAAGTTCATAGAATTTGAAAAAATATTCATCGAATTTGAAAGAAATCCACACATTTTAGAATAAAAAGAATGAAAAAGAATAAAAATTTGTGTAACTGAACAGCAAACTGGGAAAAACCGAGGAAGGTAATAATGAAATACGGAAAGACGCAAGTTGCTCAAAGCGTGGTAGCTAGCATAGTGGTTCAGTGGCCTCCGAGATGGGCCACATTTTTTTGACGAATTTTAAACAGAAACAGAGGTCAAGATGAGCCGAGCCTAATTGGAAGTGCCTTCAGGCGCCCGTTCACAAACGGGTGCTTAAGCGCCAAATAGGATTCGCCATGACGGGGAGCACCAGGCACGGCGAACACAATGCTGGTCATTCGGACTCTTTCTGTCACAGCCCCTGGCTAGATGGCCCTCGTGGCCTGAAGGGAAGCGCCTTCACGCGCCCGTTCGCAAATGGGCGCTTAAGCACCAAATAGGACTTGCCATGGCGGGGAGCACCGGGCACGGCAAACACAACGCTGGCCATCCGGGCTCTTCCCATCACAACTCCTAGCTAGATGGCCCTCGTGGCCTGACGGGCCTTTGTGACCATTGGACACACGCCCTTTTTGCGGATTTAAAACAGAAACAGAAGTCAAGATGGGCCGAGCCCAATTGGAAGTGCCTTCAGGCGCCCGTTCGCAAAGAGGGTCTTAAGCGCCAAATAGGATTCGCCATGGCAGGGAGCATCGGGCACGGCAAACACAACGTTGGCCATCCGGGCTCTTTTTGTCACAACCACTGGCTGAATGGCCCTCGTGGCCTGACGGGAAGCGCCTTCACCCACCCGTTCGCAAACGGGCGTTTAAGCGCCAAATAGGATTCGCCATGGCGGGGAGCATCAGGCACGGCAGAAACAACGCTAGCCATCCAGGCTCTTCCTGTCACAACCCCTGGCTGGATGGCCCTCGTTGCCTGACGGGCCTTTGCGACCACTGGACACACGCCTTTTTATGTGGATTTAAAACAGAAACAAAAGTCAAGATGGGCCAATTGGACGCGCCCTCAGGCGCCCGTTCGCAAATGGGCGCTTAAGCGCCAAGTAGGATTCGCCATGGCACACCGGGCACGACAAACACAACGCTGGCCATATAGGCTCTTCCCGTCACAACCCCTGGCTGGATGGCGTGAATATATGGGAGAACAAAGATTCAAACTCATGACGTGACCAGCAACAGGCTATCGCCGTTACCAACAGACCAAACTGTCTTCCTTGCCCACTATATAGAAAAAGGTCTATTTGACCCTTCTTCTAGTACTACACAAATATATATTATATATCTGGTATTAATTATCTAAAAATAAATTCACAAAAAAATAAAAACCACAAATTTTACAACAGTTCAAAAACATGAAAAGGTTGGTCAAAACTAGAAAAAGTTGGTCGATTGTGAGAAAAAGTTCATTTAATTTTAGAAAAAGTTCACGATTTTGAAAAAAGTTCATTGCATTTAAAAAATGTTTATTGAATTTGAAAAAAGTTCATGAAATATGAAAAAGTTCAAAATTTTGAAAACAATTCATCAATTTTTTTTAAAAGAACACACATTAAAAAAGAAAAAGGAAATAAGACAACCTGAATAAAGCCATCCCGGAAATGACCAATGAACCAGAAAAAAACCGGCTTGGGAAGCTTCTGAAAGCTTCCCAAAACAAAAGGATTCCCGCGATTGAAGTTACCAACAAAAATAAAAAAGCAAGTTACGAAGCACTAGTCGTTCGATGGCCTATTGATAATTATGTTGGCGTCGCTGCAACCGATCACGAGTTCGAACTCCCGCATACGCAAAAATGGCCTATAACAGGTGCCTGCAACCTTAAAAGGAAACGTCCGCGCGCACCGCAACCTCATGGCGCAAATGACACAATTTGTGGCCAAAATTTTTATTATTGATAATTAATATTCCAGTAATTCTAAAACTAAGAAACACTAATGAGAAATTCGAAATATAGGAAGGACGCTAGGAATAATAACGTCCAGGGCTGGACACCAATACCAACAACGTTAAAAGCTAGACGCTCTTATAAACAGCGACCGGCTATCTCCGACCTTCGACGTGTACCCTCAGCAACTTCCGCAGGACCAAAGCTAGACTCCGCCACCTCTAGCCCGCCGAAAATGGCACTCCAGCAACGCATCACCCTCATTTCGCTCCTTGTTATCCCTCTTTGCCAATTCCCATCGTCGTGCCTCGCTCGCAATGGTGATCCGCTAAACCCCTATTGCTGCCGGGGCCGTGGTTGTCCATCTCCGACAGCCATATCCACCTCAGCGAGGACCGCCCCGACCTCTTCCCTGTTACGCTCGGAGCCATCTCTAGCAACACTAACTACTAACATGTCAGTGTGAGCCCTCTCTCCACCCTTTTCGCTCTCCTACACTAGGCATGCGTAACCGTGTGAGTGGATGCGTTGTGAATTTGTGCATGAATATCTGTGCATGTTGGCGTGAACTCGAGTTGTTTTCTACCCAAAAAGGCTCATGCCCTGCTTTATAGATAACGCAACGATCATACAACTTGACACCACACCATATACACCCGAGATAGGATACATGTCGGGTGGTAGGTGCGACATATGCCAACGGGTGGCTTATCATTGTGGGAGCCAATAAGACGTCGCCGGTGCCTGGAAACGGGATGAGGCGAAGACATGCACGCCGGCGAATCTTACCCAGCTTCGGGGCTCTCTGTGGAGATAACACCCCTACTGCTGCTCTGCGGGGTCTCCGCATGATCACTAAATGAACAAGTAGCTACACGATGCTCCGTGAGCTGTTTGGCGAGAGGAGGAAGAAGGGCACGGCTCGCTCTCTTCTCCTCCCTATGTGATGTCTAAAACTAGCAGGGATCAACCCTTTGCATGGGTGCCCCAGGGGGTTTATATAGGCCTACCTCCCGGGGATACAATGGTAATCCGGCTGGGCGTGGGGCCCAGCCGTCAGTGTCTACACTCGTCGGCTTCTGCGCCGGCTGCTGGGGCCCGCCGGCTGGTGGGTCCCGCCGGCAGCCGGCTCCTTGGTCGACAGGCAGGCCCCACTGTCCAGGGCCTTATCGGCGGCTGGTTACTGTGGCTCAATCCTGGTGACGAGGGCTTCGTCGAGGTGGGCGTGGCTACAGTGCCGCCGTCCGGCGGGTGATCGCTGTAGCCTCACCGCGTCTTGTCTCCTTAATGGGGGCGTCTCCTTCGAGGGAGGTGGCAAGCCGGCTGTGGGGAGCCGGCTCTGTCTTGGGCCGACTGGGGGAGGCCTGGCCGCCTTCGGGTGTCTCTCTGCCCGAAGGGGCCCACCGCCCGTGGGCCGCGCTGGCAGCCCGTCATGGATGACATCAGGGTCAACGTGGCAACAGTGCCGCGCCGGACGGGTCATGGCCACCCGTACGGCGCACTGTGCCAGGCGTGCTCCGGGATTCGGGGGTGGCAGGCTTTACTGTAGCCACGCCCCGTCACATCGCCGTTATGTGGATGCAGACTTCGAGGGTACGATCTTGACCGCTTTGTGGGAGCCGGCTTCTTGGAGTCGGCCTTCTCGCGACCGGCTTCTCGGAGCCAGCCCTCCCGCGGCTTTCTTCATGAGGGCTAAAGTCGGGTTGCCTTCCGATAGCCGGCCTGGGAGACAGCTGGCAAGGGGAAGGCGGCCCCATGTCTTGGATTCTTGAGGGCCGGATCGGCTCGTAACTTTTTCAGAAGGGCCAGGGGGAGCCGGCTAGGCTACCCATGGTTATTTACTCTGACAGTAGTCCCCGAAGCTGATCGAGCTTCGAGGCTGACAAAAGGACGAAAAGCTCGGTCAGCTTCCTATCCTGAGGGGCCGGCTATGCTTGTGCGCGTCGTCTTTGGGAAGCCCCGTTTCTCGTGGGCGGGAACGCGGGTCGGCCTGCGAGCTAACCGCACGCCATCCCGCGGGCCACGTGTCAAGGAGATCCTGCCAGTGCACGCGCGCGACGGGACGCCGCCACAGGCCCGGGCCCGCCACTCCTAGGCCTCGGCCCGAGCGCGGATCTTCTACGGCCCACGCGGACTGCTTGCCTTCCCGCGGCGGTTTTATTACGCCATCAGGGCGCAATAATCGCGGGACGCGGGGGAGTGGGTGCAGTTGATCCCCACGTTCCCCCACGCCACGCCTCCTCGGCTCCGCTGCGGGTCTATAAGTAGGGGGAGGAGGGGGAGCGGCAGAGGCTCGCACGCTCTCCCTCGCTCCGCCCCTTCTCGCCTTCCTTCTTCTTCTTTCCGCCGCCGCAGCAACCCTTTGCCGCGCCGTTCCGCCGTCGGACCTCTCAGGTCCTTTGATCCCGCCGTAGCGGGGTCGTGCGCGCCTCCACCGTCGCATCGTCTCGCTCCTCGCCGCGTCGCTCCCATGACATTGTCGAGCTCGTGGGACGGCTCCAACGTCCACGAGGACCACGTCGAGTTCCTCCGCCAGACGCGGCGCCTGCCGGGCGAGAACTTCGTGCGAGTTCGTCAAGCGCCGGCGAGGGAGATTTCGCCGGCACCGGAGGAGGGCGAGCGGGTGATCTTCCGCTCGCACTGCCTGCGTGGCTTCGGCCTCCCGGCGAGCGGATTCCTTCGAGACTTCCTTGAATTCTACCACCTCCAGCCGCATCACCTCACGCCCAACGCGGTGATGCTGCTGTCGGCTTTCGTCACCCTGTGCGAGGGCTTTTTTGGGGTTCTCCCCACGCTCGAGCTTTGGGGGGAATTCTTCTAGAGCAAGCTCGGCACCGTCGTCGCGGGCGTACCCGCCCCCTGCGGAGCCTTCATTGCCATGAGGCGGGCGAGCGAGAACAATCCGTTCCCGCCCATCCCGCTGATCCAGTCGGTGAAGCTCTGGCAGAAGTCCTACTTTTATGTGAGGAACGTCGCCTAGCAAGGCGACTACGTCAACCTGCCGGCTTATGTAGCCGGCCCGCCGGCTGGGAGGCAACCTTCGTGGAGCTACCGGGCCAGGTCGTTGTCCCAGGCCGGGAACGTAGCCGTCTCCCGGCTTCGGGTGATGATCCAGTCAGAGGGCCTGACCGGAGCCGACTTGGTGGCCGCCTTCGTGGAGTGTCGGGTACTTCCGCTCCAAGGCCGGCCTCACATGATTTGCCAGATGAGCGGCCGCTTCGACCCATGCCGGCTGAGCACTAGGGAGATGCCTCATGCAGAGGTGTCTTACATGGTGAACTACATCTCCAACTGCAAGCTCGCCGAGGATTGGCGATACGGCAAGGAGCCGTATTCCCGCGCCAACCCTCCACCTGCCGTAAGTTTTTTCTTCTTTTCTCCCTTTTTGTAGCCGGCCTCATGATAGCCGACCTATGATCAGTTGGTTTGCCTTTAGCAGAACCCTCTTCTTCCGCCGACAGCCGGGGCCGCAGGGGTAGAGCGCCAACTCCTCCCCGACCGCATGGTGGACGACGCCGACGATCCGGACCTGGGAGCAGCCGCCATGGAAGACGCCATCGCAGGGGAAGGCGACGAGGCCGGAGGCGCGGGGCTCGGGGCCGGCTTCGAAGACTGGCCGGACGACGACGAGGTCGAAGCCGCCCTGCACCGCCAGCCGGCGCTTGATCATCAAGGCACGGGCCCGTCTGCCGCGCCGGCTGCCCGTGGCGGCGCGCAGAAGCGCCGGGCCGCGTCGACCTTCTTCGGCAGCCGGCCGAAGAAATCCAAGGCTTCTACGGCGGCGACCAAGCGGGATGAGGCGGCCGTGAAGGCGGCCCTCTTTCGCAAGGCGGTGAAATAGGCGCAGGCGATCTCGACGTAAGTCGTCGAATGTCTTGCATTTTTTTTTTGTTGTCTTCTTCGACCGAAGCTCTTCTAAACCTTTCTTTATTCGCCGGACAGGGCACTGCTTTCCCTTGAGCGGGGTCCTGGCGGCTCCGTAGTCAGGCCGACTGGAGGGTCTTTAGGCTCCCGTCGCGTGGATCCCCGCGCCGACCTTAGGGAGGCCACGGAGCGGAACGCACGGGAGGCGCGGGAGGAGCGGGAGGCGGCGGAACGAAGGACCGCCCAGGCGACGAATGAGCAGGCCGACACGGCGGCCAAGGCTCGGGCGGAGGCGGCGGCCACGGAGACGGAGGCGGAGGCCTCGCACAACCAGCCTCCGCTGCTCGTCGTTCCCCTTCGCACCGTGGCCCCCGACATTCCGGTGCCCCCGTCGGAGGAGGTCAACCAAGGCCCGCTGGTGATGGAGAGGAGGGAGGACCACGTGATCTTCGTGGAGGGGGCGCCGCAGACGGCGCCGACTGGAGCGGGCCAAAGCGGCCAATCAGCTGCGGCGCCAGAGCAGCCGTCCGGGGGCGAGCCAGAGGCAGGGGCCAGCCTCGAGGTGCAGCCGGCATTGCGCCGGCGCGTAGGGGGTGGCGCCTCCGCGCCGGAACCGCAGCGAGCTGCGGGCGCTAGCCAGACGGCGGAGGACCTGGAGGCGGCCAGCGCCAGCACGTCCGAGTGGACTCCCAGCAGGGGGACGGGCGAGCTGAACGCGGCGGCTCAGGAGGTCCGGAACTGGCTTCAAGCTCAGGCCGCCTCGCTGTAGCGATACACCCAAGAGTTCCTCGCGACGCGGGCCGTCATCCGGGTGAGTCTTCTGGCCTTGTTTATTTTGCTCTTTTGATTTCTTCCGTGGGGGCGCGTCAGCGCACCCACTGGGTGTAGTCCCTGAGTTCCGAGTCGGCTGCTGCGCAGGCGGCTTGGAACTTACTAGGTCCTGACAACTTAACTTATCCCCGCCTCCTGTATAATCTTCCAGGAGTATCATAACCTTCGCGTAGCCGCCTTCAACTCCCAGGCTCAGGAGCTGGGCCGGAGAACCGAGGACCTGACCAGCAGCCGGAGTGCATGCTTTGTCTCGTTCATCTCCTTGGGGGCGCGTCAGCGCACCCACTGGGTGTAGTCCCCGAGATTCGGGCCGACTGTTGAGCAGCCGGGTCGGATCTTCCTTGACGACTTCTTCCTTATTAATTTTTCCTTTGTCTTCATGCTTGCAGGAGCCAATGCCGACTTGAGGGGGCAGCTCAGTGGGGCCCAGGCCGCCCTTCGCGCCAAGGAAGCCGAGTACAATGCCTTGGTCCTGGAGCGTGACCGCCTGGCCAAGAAGTTGGCCGACCAGGAGGAGAGCCACAAGGCGGCCCTGAAGAAGGTGCAGGACAGCGAGGACGCCCTGAGGGCCGAGTTCGAGACCGAAGCGGCGGGCTGGGCTGAAGCGAAGCAGGCACTGAGCGAGGGCTTCAGTCGTATCGAGGATCTGATCGATGGTAAGCCGCCTTCTTCACTCCTTGCCTGCCCCTTGATCCCTGATTTGTGTTCTGACTTGTGCTGCTTCTTGTTCTCTGTACAGACTACTTTCCCGGCTACTCCGTCTTCGCCACCCAAACCATCGAGGCCCATCGTGAGGCGCGCCGGCAGGCGGGGGCTGAAATCGCGCCGGATGCGAGCCGGACGCTTGAGGAGCAACTCTTGGCGGTCCAAGCCCGGCTGCAACCGGCTCACCGTATTCTCTGCCGCCTCCAGCGCGCCGGGCGCAGGTGTTGGCCGCCCTCTGGCCAAGCGAGACGATTCCCCGCACCCCGAGTCGGACTGCCGACTGGCTGGAGGTTGCGGTTGGCCGCTTCGAGGCCTGGAAGGCATCGGCAGCCCGGCTTGGAGCTGGGCAGGCGCTGGAGTTCGTCTGAGCCTGGTATCCGGGGCTGAACCTGGACCAGCTACGCACCTGGCGGCTGGAGGCCGACGAAGAGATGGAGGAGGTGCGGCCGGCTATCGCTCAGCGCGCTTCGACGATCGCCGAGTGTACTGACATCAGCGTCTTCGCTCCTGAAATTAATGACGACGGTGTTGCCCAGCCGGAGGAGTGGTTCGGACTGGACCCGACAGCGGGTGAAGACTCGACAGAGGAGATCGCCTCCAGCGATGAAGGCGAAGACGACGAAGGAGAGGAAGGCGAAGACGTTGAGCCGACCGGTGAAGTGGCCAGCCAGCCTCAGCCTGATCGTGTCTCCAGCAATGAGGCGCGTGGTAGCGTGCCCTCTGCGGGAGGCGGTGATCATGCCGAGGTTCGCCAGCCGGCCACTCCTCCAGCCGGCACTGCCGTCTCCACCGACCTGCCCGACTCGCCAGTCACTCCCTTGGCTTAATCTGCCGTCCTTGTTTTTTCCTGCTTGTTGCCTTTTGAACAATTTTATTAAACTTGCACAGTTCCACCCACTGGGGGTGTATTCGAACTATGTTGAATGCTGGCCTTTTGAAGGTCTTTTATGTAAATATTATTGTGTGCGTGTTTGGTTTCCATTCGTGTATGCTTTTTATCCTTAGGCTGTTTCCTTTGCCGCCTTCCCCTTTTGGGAAGGCAAGTACTCGAGCTTTCTTATATTGAAGCGAGGTGAATGGAAGCCGGCCGGCCGGCTACTCTGGTAGTCGGTCTGTGGTGGGAGAAAAACCGGCTTTTGTTATATTGGTCCGTTAGTCCCTAGTCGTTTTTTCGTGTGGGCATCCTTTCCTGCCTTTAACTCTTGCCAGCCGGACAGCCGGTTCTTCGATCTGCGACTTTTGGCAAGAGAAGGCTTGGGAGCCGGCACACTACTTGTCTGACTGCGGGTAGGACTTCTAATATAACTCCAGGCGGCCAGTCCCCGGGACGACTAGTCGAACCCGGTGCCGGACGGAAAAAGTGAAAGTAATGACAAGGTCATAAGCATGATACTCTTCATCCATAGATAAAAGATGGCAGTCCCCGAGCTCTCCTCGGGGGGCCTATTGTCTCGTACTTAGTAAAAAAGTTAGCGTGATACATACTGCATTTCAACTGTAAAATCTTCGGAGGAGGTTGGCGTTCCATGGTCGTTCCGACTCCTTGCCGGAGTCGCCTCTCTTTCGTGCCTTCGGCTTCTGCGCGTCGATCAGGTAGTAGGAGTCGTTGCCTAAAGCTCTGCTGATGACGAAGGGGCCCTCCCAAGGGGCCGAGAGCTTGTGCTGGCCGGTTGTTCGCTGGATCAGCCGGAGCATAAGATCGCCCTCTTGGAAGGATCTTGGCTTGACCTTCCGGCTGTGGTAGCGGCGCAGGCCCTGATGATAGATGGCGGACCGGCTGAGGGCTAACAGCCGGCCTTCTTCTAGCAGGTCGACGCCGTCTTCCCGTGCTTCCTTGGCCTCCGCTTTCGTGTACATGGTTACCCGAGGCGAGTCGAACTCGATGTCAGTTGGGATGACCGCCTCGGCACCATACACGAGGAAGAAAGGAGTGAAGCCGGTTGACTTGTTTGGGGTAGTGCGCAGACTCCAGAGGACGGCCGGCAGCTCATCGAGCCAACAGCCGGCTGAACGCTCCAGTGGTACGACCAGTCGGGGCTTGATGCCGGAAAGGATGAGGCCGTTGGCTCTCTCGACCTGGCCGTTTGACTACGGGTGGGCAACGGACGCTAAGTCCAACCGGATGCCTTGCGTCGCGCAGAAACGTGCCAAGGCTCCCTTGGTGAAATTCGTGCCATTGTCGGTGATGATGCTGTGTGGTACGCCGTACCGTGTTGTTATATCTGCGGTAAATGTCATGGCAGTCGGCCCATTCAGCTTCTTGATCGGCTTTGCCTCAATCCATTTGGTGAATTTTTCCACGGCGACAAGCAGATGTGTCATGCAGCCGCGCGCCGTCTTGAATGGGCCCACCATGTCCAGTCCCCAAACGGCGAAGGGCCAAGTGAGGGGAATGGTCTTGAGTGCTGAAGCCGGCATGTGTTGCTTGGAGCTGAAGAGTTGGCATCCTTTGCAATGTTTAACTAACCCCTTGGCGTCATCCAAAGCAGTCGGCCAAAAGAAACCATGGCGGAAGGCTTTGGCGACGAGTGATCTTGAGGCCGCATGGTGGCCGCGTTCTCCTTGGTGGATATCTCTGAGGATTGCAATGCCCTTCTCTTGCTCGACGCATCGCTGGAGGACTCCAGTGACACTGCGCTTGACGAGCTCTCTGTTGACGATTGTGTATGCTCCGTCTCGGCGTTGGACTTGTCTTGCCTCTGTTTCGTCAGCCGGCAGATCTTGGTTTATTAGGAAGTTGACGATGGACTAAGCCCATGATGGATCTGCGACTTCTTCTATTGCCAATGCGGCTACTGCGACCAGGGCGGGCGGGCTGGGTGGTGAAATGTTGGAGTCGGCCGCCGCCTATTGTGTTGGTGCAGTCTCCGGGCCGACTACCGCAGTCCCCGAGCCGGGTGTGGCAGTCCCCGGGTCGGGCGTAACTACGGAAGTCCCCGAGCCGCCTACTGATGTCCCCTGGCCGACTATCGAAGTCCCCGGGTCACCTTCTTCGTTCTTCGAGCCGGGCCCGGCTGTATCGGGGTCAGGCGGCGGCTTGGTCATTCCACTCGAAGTGAGTGATCTTCTTCATGAGGCGGTAGAGGGGGAAAGCTTTCTCTCCGAGCCGGCTGATGAAGCGGTTCAGGGAGGCCAAGCATCCGGTGAACTTCTGGACGTCTCGAAGTTTGGTGGGAATCGCCATTCTCTCAATGGCCTTGATCTTTACTGGGTTGCATTCGATGCCGCGTTCGGAGACCAGGAAGCCTAGGAGCTGGCCGGCTGGCACTCCGAACACACATTTCTCGGGGTTGAGCTTGATTTGGAACTGGCGTAGGTTCTCAAATGTTTCCTTGAGGTCTTCCAGCAAGGTGCCGCGCTTCTCCGTCTTCACCACAATGTCGTCTACGTAGACGTGGGCGTTTCTGCCGAGCTGCCTGAGGAGGCACTTCTGCATGCAACGCTGAAAAGTGGCACCGGCATTTCTCAAGCCGAATGTCATAGTCAGGTAGCAAAAGGCTCCGAATGGCGTGATGAAGGCGGTCTTCAGGCGGTCTGCCGGATCTAACTTTATCTGGTGGTACCCTGAGTAAGCATCCAAGAAACTCAACAGCTCGCATCCGGCCGTGGAGTCTATCACTTGATCAATCCTTGGCAGGGCAAAGGGATCTTTGGGGCAAGCCTTGTTGAGGCTCGTGTAGTCTATGCACATGCGCCACTTGTTATTCTTCTTTAACACAAAGACCAGGTTAGCGAGCCATTCTGGAAAGAAAACTTCCATAATGAAGCCGGCCGCCAGAAGCCGGGCTATCTCTTCTCCTACAATCCTTCTCTTCTCCTCCGACAATCGGCGGAGGGGTTGTTTGACTGGTTTTGCGTCTTCTCGGACGTGTAGTTTGTGCTCGGTGAATTCCTTCGGAACACCCGGCATGTCCTTGGGGGACCATGCAAAGATGTCCCGATTCTCACGGAGGAAATCGGCGAGCTCGCCTTCCTATTTGCTGTTTAGGTTCGCCCCGATGACGGCAAATCTCTCTGGGTGCTCGGGGTCAAGAGGTATCTTCTTCGTCTCCTTGGCCGGCTGGAAAGATCCTTGAGCACCATACTCCTTGGGATCGGGGGACAAGGCCGACTGTTTGCCGGCCATGGCCACGACTCGGTCCAACATCTTCTTTTCTTCGGCAATCACGAGGGACTCGGCCAGCCGGCTGCTGGCTGCTGCGCACTCGGAAGATTTCTTGTAATCGCCGGCTATGGTGATGACGCCCTTGGTGCTCGGCATCTTCATCTTGAGATAAGCATAGTGGGGAACTGCCATGAACCTGGCCAAGGCAGGTCGGCCAAGAAATGCATGGTAGGGGCTCTCCAGGTCCACCACTTCAAACCAAATCGCTTCTCGGCGGAAATGCTCCTTGTCCCCAAAGAGTACATCAATCTTGATCTTGCCAATGGGGGCGCATGACAGGCTGGGTACAATGCCATGGAACACAGTCCGAGTAGGCATGAGTTGCTTTGCCTTGACATTCAGCTTCTCCAGGGTGTCACGGTACAGGATGTTGATGCTGCTCCCGCCGTCTATCAGCACGCGGGGAAAACGGGCGGCGCGTCTGTCCGTTGCAAGGGTGGCATCCAGAACCAACGCATAAGAGCCAGGAGATGGCATCTGAAGGAAATATGCCCTAGAGGCAATAATAAAGTTATTATTTATTTCCTTATAATCATGATAAATGTTTATTATTCATGCTAGAATTGTATTAACCGGAAACATAATACATGTGTGAATACATAGACAAACAAAGTGTCACTAGTATGCCTCTACTTGACTAGCTCGTTAATCAAAGATGGTTATGTTTCCTAACCATGAACAATGAGTTATTATTTGATTAACGAGGTCACATCATTAGTTGAATGATCTGATTGACATGACCCATTCCATTAGCTTAGCACCCGATCGTTTAGTATGTTGCTATTGCTTTCTTCATGACTTATACATGTTCCTATGACTATGAGATTATGCAACTCCCGTTTGCCGGAGGAACACTTTGGGTGCTACCAAACGTCACAACATAACTGGGTGATTATAAAGGAGCATTACAGGTGTCTCCAAAGGTAGATGTTGGGTTGGCGTATTTCGATATTAGGATTTGTCACTCCGATTGTCGGAGAGGTATCTCTGGGCCCTCTCGGTAATGCACATCACTTAAGCCTTGCAAGCATTGCAACTAAATGAGTTAGTTGCGGGATGATGTATTACAAAACGAGTAAAGAGACTTGCCGGTAACGAGATTGAACTAGGTATTGGAATACCGACGATCGAATCTCGGGCAAGTAACATACCGATGACAAAGGGAACAACGTATGTTGTTGTGCGGTCTGACCGATAAAGATCTTCGTAGAATATGTAGGAGCAAATATGGGAATCCAAGTCCCGCTATTGGTTATTGACCGAAGACGTGTCTCGGTCATGTCTACATTGTTCTCGAACCCGTAGGGTCCGCACGCTTAAGGTTTCGATGACAGTTATATTATGAGTTTATGCATTTTGATATACCGAAGGTTGTTCGGAGTCCCGGATGTGATCACGGACATGACGAGGAGTCTCGAAATGGTCGAGACATAAAGATTGATATATTGGAAGCCTATATTTGGACATCGGAAGTGTTCCGGGTGAAATCGGGATTTTACCGGAGTACCGGGAGGTTACTGGAACCCCCCGGGAACCATATGGGCCTTAGTGGGCTTTAGTGGAAAGGAGAAAGGGGCAGCCCAAGGTGGCCGCGCGCCTCCCCCCTTCCCCTAGTCCTATTAGGACTAGGAGAGGTGGCCGGCCCCCTCTCTCTCTTTCCCCCCCCCAAGGAGTCCTATTCCAACTAGGATTGCGGGGGGGGAATCCTACTCCCAGAGGGAGTAGGACTCTCCTGGCGCGCCACCCTTGGCCGGCCAGCCTCCCCCCTCTAGTCCTTTATATACTGAGGCAGAGGCACCCCAGAAACACACAAGTTGATCCACGTGATCTATTCCTTAGCCGTGTGCGGTGCCCCAGCCACCATATTCCTCGATAATACTGTAGCGGAGTTTAGGCGAAGCCCTGCTGCTGTAGTACATCAAGATCGTCACCACGCCGTCGTGCTGACGGAACTCTTCCCCGACACTTTGCTGGATCGGAGTCCGGGGATCGTCATCGAGCTGAACGTGTGCTCGAACTCGGAGGTGCCGTAGTTTCGGTGCTTGATCGGTTGGATCGTGAAGACGTACGACTACTTCCTCTACGTTGTGTCAACGCTTCCGCAGTCGGTCTGCGTTGGGTACGTAGACAACACTCTCCCCTCTCGTTGCTATGCATCACATGATCTTGCGTGTGCGTAGGAATTTTTTTGAAATTACTACGAACCCAACAGTGGCATCCGAGCCTAGGTTATTTATGTTGATGTTATATGCACGAGTAGAACACAAGTGAGTTGTGGCGATATAAGTCATACTGCCTACCAGCATGTCATACTTTGGTTCGGCGCATTGTTGGACGAGACGACCCGGACCAACTACGCGTACGCTTACGCGAGACCGGTTCCCCGACGTGCTTTGCACATAGGTGGCTTGCGGGCGACTGTCTCTCCAACTTTAGTTGAACCAAAGTATGGCTATGCCCGGTCCTTGCGAAGGTTAAAACGGAGTCTATTTGACAAACTATCGTTGTGGTTTTGATGCGTAGGTGAGATTGGTTCTTGCTTAAGCCCGTAGCAGCCACGTAAAACTTGCAACAACAAAGTAGAGGACGTCTAACTTGTTTTTGCAGGGCATGTTGTGATGTGATATGGTCAAGACATGATGCTGAATTTTATTGTATGAGATGATCATGTTTTGTAACCGAGTTATCGGCAACTGGCAGGAGCCTTATGGTTGTCGTTTTATTGTATGCAATGAAATCGCGATGTAATGCTTTACTTTATTACTAAGCGGTAGTGATAGTCGTGGAAGCACAAGCTTGGCGAGACGACAACGATGCTACGATGGAGATCAAGGTGTCACGCCGGTGACGATGGTGATCACGACGGTGCTTCAGAGATGGAGATCACAAGCACGAGATGATGATGGCCATATCATATCACTTATATTGATTGCATGTGATGTTTATCCTTTTATGCATCTTATCTTGCTTTGATTGACGGTAGCATTATAAGATGATCTCTCACTAAATTATCAAGAAGTGTTCTCCCTGAGTATGCACCGTTGCGAAAGTTCTTCGTGCTGAGACACCACGTGATGATCGGGTGTGATAGGTTCTACGTTCAAATACAACGGGTGCAAAACAGTTGCACACGCGGAATACTCAGGTTATACTTGACGAGCCAAGCATATACAGATATGGCCTCGGAACACGGAGACCGAAAGGTCGAGCGTGAATCATATAGTAGATATGATCAACATAACGATGTTCACCATTGAAAACTACTCCATCTCACGTGATGATCGGTTATGGTTTAGTTGATTTGGATCACGTAATCACTTAGAGGATTAGAGGGATGTCTATCTAAGTGGGAGTTCTTTAATTGATTAACTGAACTTAAATTTATCATGAAAGTACCTGATAGTATCTTGCTTGTTTATGTTGATTGTAGATAGATGGCTCGTGCTGTTGTTCCATTGAATTTTAATGCGTTCCTTGAGAAAGCAAAGTTGAAAGATGATGGTAGCAATTACACGGACTGGGTCCGTAACTTGAGGATTATCCTCATTGCTGCACAGAAGAATTACGTCCTGGAAGCACCGCTGGGTGCCAGGCCTGCTGCATAGCAACGCCGGATGTTATGAACGTCTGGCAGAGCAAAGCTGATGACTACTCGATAGTTCAGTGTGCCATGCTTTACGGCTTAGAATCGGGACTTCAACGACGTTTTGAACGTCAGGAGCATATGAGATGTTCCAGGAGTTGAAGTTAATATTTCAAGCAAATGCCCGGATTGAGAGATATGAAGTCTCCAATAAGTTCTATAGCTGCAAGATGGAGGAGAACAGTTCTGTCAGTGAGCATATACTCAAAATGTCTGGGATAATAATCACTTGATTCAATTGGGAGTTAATCTTCCAGATGATTGCGTCATTGACAGAATTCTCCAATCACTGCCACCTAGCTACAAGAGCTTCGTGATGAACTATAATATGCAAGGGATGAACAAGACTATTCCCGAGCTCTTCGCAATGCTGAAAGCTGCGGAGGTAGAAATCAAGAAGGAGCATCAAGTGTTGATGGTCAACAAGACCACTAGTTTCAAGAAAAAGGGCAAAGGGAAGAAGAAGGGGAACTTCAAAAAGAACGGCAAGCAAGTTGCTACTCAAGAGAAGAAACCCAAACCTGGACCTAAGCCTGAAACTAAGTGCTTCTATTGCAAGCAGACTGGTCACTGGAAGCGGAACTGCCCCAAGTATTTGGCGGATAAGAAGGATGGCAAGGTGAACAAAGGTATATGTGATATACATGTTATTGATGTGTACCTTACTAATGCTCGCAGTAGCACCTGGGTATTTGATACTGGTTCTGTTGCTAATATTTGCAACTCGAAACAGGGACTACGGATTAAGCGAAGATTGGCTAAGGACGAGGTGACGATGCGCGTGGGAAACGGTTCCAAAGTCGATGTGATCGCAATCGGCACGCTACCTCTACATCTACCTTCGGGATTAAGTATTAGACCTAAATAATTGTTATTTGGTGCCAGCGTTAAGCATGAACATTATATCTGGATCTTGTTTGATGCGAGACGGTTATTCATTTAAATCAGAGAATAATGGTTGTTCTATTTATATGAGTAATATCTTTTATGGTCATGCACCCTTGAAGAGTGGTCTATTCTTGTGAATCTCGATAGTAGTAACACACATATTCATAATGTTGAAGCCAAAAGATGCAGAGTTGATAATGATAGTGCAACTTATTTGTGGCACTGCCGTTTAGGTCATATCGGTGTAAAGCGCATGAAGAAACTCCATACTGATGGACTTTTGGAACCACTTGATTATGAATCACTTGGTACTTGCGAACCGTGCCTCATGGGCAAGATGACTAAAACGCGTTCTCCGGTACTATGGAGAGAGCAACAGATTTGTTGGAAATCATACATACAGATGTATGTGGTCCGATGAATATTGAGGCTCGTGGCGGATATCGTTATTTTCTCACCTTCACAGATGACTTAAGCAGATATGGGTATATCTACTTAATGAAACACAAGTCTGAAACATTTGAAAAGTTCAAAGAATTTCAGAGTGAAGTTGAAAATCATCGTAACAAGAAAATAAAGTTTCTACGATCTGATCGTGGAGGAGAATATTTGAGTTACGAGTTTGGTTACATTTGAAAAATTGTGGAATAGTTTCGCAACTCACGCCACCCGGAACACCTTAGCTTAATGGTATGTCCGAATGTCATAAATCGTACTTTACTGGATATGGTGCGATCTATGATGTCTCTTACTGATTTACCGCTATCGTTTTGGGGATACGCTCTAGAGACGGCCGCATTCACGTTAAACAGGGCACCATCAAAATCCGTTGAGACGACGCCTTATGAACTATGGTTTGGCAAGAAACCAAAGTTGTCGTTTCTGAAAGTTTGGGGCTGCGGTGCTTATGTGAAAAAGCTTCAACCTGATAAGCTCGAACCCAAATCAGAGAAATGTGTCTTCATAGGATATCCAAAGGAAACTATTGGATACACCTTCTATCACAAATCCAAAGGCAAGACTTTTGTTGCTAAATTCGGAAACTTTCTGGAGAAGGAGTTTCTCTCGAAAGAAGTGAGTGGGAGGAAAGTAGAACTTGACGAGGTAACTATACCTACTCCCTTATTGGAAAGTAGTACATCACAGAAAACTGTTTCTATGACACCTACACCAGTTAGTGAGGAAGCTAATGATGATGATCATGAAACTTCAGAACAAGATACTACTGAACCTCGTAGATCAACCAGAGTAAGATCCGTACCAGAGTGGTACGGTAATCCCATTCTGGAAATCATGCTACTAGATCATGATGAACCTACGAACTATGAAGAAGCGATGGTGAGCCCAGATTCCGCAAAGTGGCTTGAAGCCATGAAATCTGAGATGGGATCCATGTATGAGAACAAAGTATGGACTTTGGTTGACTTGCCCGATGATCGGCAAGCAATTGAGAATAAATGGATCTTCAAGAAGAAGACTGACGCTGACGGTAATATTACTGTCTACAAAGCTCGACTTGTCGCGAAAGGTTTTCGGCAAGTTCAAGGGATTGACTACGATGAGACCTTCTCACCCGTAGAGATGCTTAAGTCTGTCCGAATCATGTTAGCAATTGCCGCATTTTATGATTATGAAATTTGGCAGATGGATGTCAAAACTGCATTCCTGAATGGATTTCTGGAAGAAGAGTTGTATATGATGCAACCAGAAGGTTTTGTCGATCCAAAGGGAGCTAACAAAGTGTGCAAGCTCCAGCGATCCATTTATGGACTGGTGCAAGCCTCTCGGAGTTGGAATAAACGTTTTGATAGTGTGATCAAAGCATTTGGTTTTATACAGACTTTTGGAGAAGCCTGTATTTACAAGAAAGTGAGTGGGAGCTCTGTAGCATTTTTGATATTATATGTGGATGACATATTGTTAATTGGAAATGATATAGAATTTCTGGATAGCATAAAGGGATACTTGAATAAGAGTTTTTCAATGAAAGACCTCGGTGAAGCTGCTTACATATTAGGCATTAAGATCTATAGAGATAGATCAAGACGCTTGATTGGACTTTCACAAACAACATACCTTGACAAAATTTTGAAGAAGTTCAAAATGGATCAAGCAAAGAAAGGATTCTTGCCTGTGTTACAAGGTGTGAAATTGAGTAAGACTCAATGCCCGACCACTGCAGAAGATAGAGAGAATATGAAAGATGTTCCCTATGCACCAGCGATAGGATCTATCATGTATGCAATGTTGTGTACCAGACCTGATGTGTGCCTTGCTATAAGTCTAGCAGGGAGGTACCAAAGTAATCCAGGAATGGATCACTGGACAGCGGTCAAGAACATCCTGAAATACCTGAAAAGGACTAAGGATATGCTTCTCGTATATGGAGGTGACAAAGAGCTCGTCATAAAAGGTTACGCTGATGCAAGCTTTGACACTGATCCGGACGATTCTAAATCGCAAACCGGATACGTGTTTACATTAAACGGTGGAGCTGTCAGTTGGTCAGTTCTAAACAAAGCGTCGTAGCAGGATCTACATGTGAAGAGGAGTACATAGCTGCTTCGGAAGCAGCAAACGAAGGAGTCTGGATGAAGGAGTTCATATCCGATCTAAGTGTCATACCTAGTGCATCGGGTCCAATGAAAATCTTTTGTGACAATACTGGTGCAATTGCCTTGGCAAAGGAATCCAGGTTTCACAAGAGAACCAAGCACATCAAGAGACGCTTCAATTCCATCCGGGATCTAGTCCAGGTGGGAGACATAGAGATTTGCAAGATACAAACGGATCTGAATGCTGCAGACCCATTGACTAAACCTCTTCCACGAGCAAAACATGATCAGCACCAAGACTCCATGGGTGTTAGAATCATTACGGTGTAATCTAGATTATTGACTCTAGTGCAAGTGGGAGACTGAAGGAAATATGCCCTAGAGGCAATAATAAAGTTATTATTTATTTCCTTATAATCATGATAAATGTTTATTATTCATGCTAGAATTGTATTAACCGGAAACATAATACATGTGTGAATACATAGACAAACAAAGTGTCACTAGTATGCCTCTACTTGACTAGCTCGTTAATCAAAGATGGTTATGTTTCCTAACCATGAACAATGAGTTGTTATTTGATTAACAAGGTCACATCATTAGTTGAATGATCTGATTGACATGACCCATTCCATTAGCTTAGCACCCGATCATTTAGTATGTTGCTATTGCTTTCTTCATGACTTATACATGTTCCTACGACTATGAGATTATGCAACTCCCGTTTAGTATGTTGCTACCAAACGTGACAACCTAACTGGGTGATTATAAAGGAGCATAGTCCTCAATAATACTGTAGCGAAGTTTAGGCGAAGCCCTGCTGCTGTAGTACATCAAGATCATCACCACGCCGTCGTGCTGACGGAACTCTTCCCCGACACTTTGCTGGATCGGAGTCCAGGGATCGTCATCGAGCTGAACGTGTGCTCGAACTCGGAGGTGCCGTAGTTTCGGTGCTTGATCGGTTGGATCGTGAAGACGTACGACTACTTCCTCTACGTTGTGTCAACGCTTCCGCAGTCGGTCTGCGTGGGTACGTAGACAACACTTTCCCCTCTCGTTGCTATGCATCACATGATCTTGCGTGTGCGTAGGAAATTTTTTGAAATTACTACGAAACCCAACAGCATCATCTCTGGGTGGTCGGCCCGGCTCCAGCTGATAGGTTTTTCTGACCAGTGCATGTGCTCGGCGGGGTTGGCAGCGACCATGTTGACTTCCTGGTGCTCTCGGCGTTTGCTGCGCCGGTCTTCGGGCTGTCTTGTAAAAATGACATAGGCGGCATGCTCGTCGGGGAACTCATCATGCACGGCTCCGACTGCGGGCCGAGCAGCCGACGGCTGCGGAGCCGGAGGCGGCGGACCGGCAGGCGGAGGCGGCGCAAGCCCTTCACCTTTGGAGATTCGGGTGAGCCAGTGGCACTTCTGGGTCGTGTGGTTGGACGGCTTCGTGCCGCTGTGGAACTTGCACGAGGCGTCGAGAGTTTGCTCGTAGGAGAAGGCCGGCTGCCAAGCCGGCCTGCCGCCCTTGGGTTTCTTGGGCGCGGGCCGCCCTTCGGACCGCTCGTCTTCGACTGTGGCCACCTGCCGACTGGCGGAAGGCGGCACGGGGCCCTTGCGCTTGTGGTCGTTCTGGTGTGGGCGTCGGCCGGAGTCCCCAGCCGGCGTCTTGGGTGCTGGGTTGAGTACCTTCCCGGACGCGTCTACCCGGAGTTCGGTCTTCATTGAGGAGTCGGCGGTGGCGTACTTGTCCGCTATGACCAGAAGCTCGTCGAGGGTAGTCGGCTCGTCGCAGAGGAGCTTGTGCTTGAGGAGGGTGCCTTCTTGGCACCCGGCAGTGAAGTATTCTATGGCTTGCACCTCGTGCACCCCTTCGCAAGAGTTGCGGAGCTCGGCCCAACGCGTGAGGTAGTCATGAGTAGACTCGGCGGGGCCTTGTACGCACAAGGAGAGCTGTCTGGGCTTGGGAGCCCGCTTGTAGGTGCTGGTGAAGTTGCGGACGAAGGCTTCTGTGAAATCTAGCCAGCTGTTGATGCTGTATGGCTTGAGGCTGTAGAGCCAGGTCCGCGTCGTGCCTTGCAGCATGAGGGGCACGTACTTCACGGCAACGTGCCTGTTGCCGTTTGCTATGCTAACCGCCGTGGAGTAGTCGATTAACCAATCTTCCGGCTTCACAGAGCCGTTGTACTTGGGCGTGTATCTTGGGAGCGAGAACCCTTTGGGGAAAGGCTCGTCGTGGATGCGGGGGCCGAAGCAAGGCGGGCCGACATCGTCTTCTTCTTCCAGCGCCAGGGATCGCGCCATGCGGTCGATCCGATGGCGGGCGTGGTTCTCGCCGACTCCTTCGCGGCGACCTAGCCGGCCGCTGAGAGTCGGATGCGCAACAGGCGGTGGGGTGGGATATCTCTCTCCACGGGGCCGAGGCGGAGGCGGGTTGCCCCGCCACTCCACGGCCCGGGGGTGGCCTTCTGCGTCTCGCTCAATGGAGATTCGGGTTCGGCTTCGGCTGGCAGCCGGCTCTTTCTCGCGCCGCGTGCGGGTTTTACCCGTAGTCGGTGTCCGGGACGTCGCGCCGTGATCTCGGCGCGGGGGAGGGCTTTCCGTGCGGGCGTCGGCTTCGTGCCGCTGCGCGGCTGCATCGATTAGCTGCTGGATGCGTCGGGTCATGTGGGGGAGTTCTTCGGCCCCCAGTCCGTCTAGCTCGTCTACGGCCGCCTGGGCGGCACACAGGTTCTCGAGTGGAGTGGCGTAGACTGGGCGGTCGACTCCTAACGTGTCAGCGACGACAGCGCCGCGCTATCTGACAGCGCCGGCCCGGCTGGGCCCGCCTGGGGGCGGCGTGCCAAAGGCGGCGCGGTCGGCTTCGCGTCGGTGGGCCTCAGCGAGGCGTCTCATGGAAACCAACTTCCGGCCCTCCGCGAGGAGGGCGAGGCGGCGAGCCTCCAGTGCTTCAGCGTCGGCATCGGCCGGGAGGGGGATGGACAAGTCGTGGATTGCCGCGTGCGGGGCGTCGTGGGCGCTCTCGTCAGAAGCGCCGCCGTGGCCGATGACCATCACCTCGGTGGTGACAGCGTCGCAGCCATCGGCCCGGGGAAGCGGGTCGTTGTAGATCGTGACGTCGATGGGGAAAGTGTCGAGTGAGGCCGTGTCGGAGTCGACAGGCATCGGGTCGGTGGAGCCAACCGACTCCCGGTCCACAGCAGGCTCGTTGGAGATGTGGAGCTGGCCGAGGAGGTTGACGAGGTGGTCGGCGCCCGCGTCGGAGGCGGGCTCGTCGGAGATGAGGGTCTTGTCAAGGAGATCGGCGAGGCCGCTCGCTGCGCAGACGTTGGTGACGCCTTGCAGCGCGTCGTGGCAAGCGCCGTCGGGTGTGCCGGGCTGGCTACGCTCGCGGGGGAGGAAGAGGGTTCCCGTCCAGAACAGGTCTCCGGACGACGGTGCACCTGGCCCCATGGTGGGCGCCAAATGTCGGGTGGTAGGTGCGACATATGCCAACGGGTGGCTTATCATTGTGGGAGCCAATAAGACGTCGCCGGTGCCTGGAAGCGGGATGAGGCGAAGACATGCACGCCTGTAAGTGCATCTAGTGCCACCCCTAGTTGGTTTTGGAGTATTGACGACAAACCTAGTTGAGGGACTAATGTGTTTGTGAGAATTGCAGGATAACACTGGTAGAAGTCCCTCATTGATTCGGTTTTACTACCAGAGATGACCCCTAAAAATGTATGAAGACATTGAAGCCAAAGGTGGTATATGAAGATATTCACATTGAAGACTATGACAAAAGAAGACACGTTATGAAGCCTATGGAGCTCGAAGACTTGGATCTTTCATAGTTCTTTTTCTTTTGTGTTGAGTCATAGGAACCACCGTACTGTTAAGTGGGGTCCAGGAGAAACAGTCAGAATGACTGAAGTGATGCCTAAACCAAAAACCTATGTCTTCGAGTGAAGACAATGAGAGCGAATCTTGTCCAGAGCCGGACAAGTCAGCTTTGCTTGTAGCCCAAGTAAAGTTGCCATGAGAGTTTGAAATCTGACCGTTGAGACACGTGTCAGTTCCTTAGTGACCCAGGGTCATTTCGGACAAATCAGGTCGGGTTGGCAAGTGGCTATAAATAGCCCACCCCCTACAACCATAAACGGTTGGCTGCTCAGATTTTAGTGCACGGCTTTTGTCGTTTGAGAGCAACCCACCTCGAAGCCTTTGAGAGAAAATTCCTAGCGAGGAGAAAAGCCCTAACCACCCAGAGCCAGAGAACATTGGGCATCACTTAAGTCTTCTTGTCTGTGTGATCTGAAGACTTATTACACTTGAGGACTGTGAATCCTCCAGACGGTTAGGCGTCGCGTTCAGAGCATCCAAGAGACATTGTGGATTGCCAGTGAACGAAGTCTGTGAAGGTTTGGCAGTCTACCTTGAAGACTTACCAGAGTGATTGGGCGAGGACTATGTGACCTTAGCTCAAGGAGAACATGGTGAGGACTTGGTGTCCTGAGCTGCGTGTTCAGGACTGGGTGTCCGGGACTGTGTGTCCTAAGGTTTAAATACCTAGCCGCTCCAACCAGAAGTACAGTTGTCACAGCAACTGGAACTGGTCCAACACATCATTGTCTTCAACGAGTCACCGGTTTCATCTTCACTTCCTTTTTCTTACTGTTACTCATTGTGAAGTCATTGCATGCTTGCTCTATCTTTTGTCTTCACAACGTGAATGTATGATCTGTTTGGCTTCATAACTTCTTCCTACCTGATCCTTATTACACTGCAGCTGTTTGTCTTTGTGCTTTCACTCTATTGAATACTTGACCATGGCTTGCCTAGTGTAATCTAACTTCTGTTGCATAGTAATAGGCAAAATCTTCGCTGTTTGTCTTCATAACTCCCACGTTTTGAAGACTTTCATAAAAATCGCCTATTCACCCCCCTCTAGTCGATATAACGCACTTTCAATTGGTATCAGAGCAAGGTGCTCCCTTGTTCTGTGTGATTCGGTTTAACCACCTGGAGTTTTAGCTATGTCGACTGCAGGGATAATCAAAGTCTCCGCTGCGTGCCCCGTCTTCGATGGAACTGAATATCCCTACTGGAAGAATAAGATGCGCATGCATCTTGAAGCCATTGACGTCGACCTATGGTATGTCGTCGAGAACGACGTTCCCAAGGCTGGAGAAGGTGTCACTGCTGCTGATGTCAAGAAGTTCACTCAACTGGACTCTACTGCCAAAAATATCATCTGTGGTCATCTGACAAAAGGACAGTATGGCCGTGTGAGTGCCTTGAAGACATCCAAGCTGGTCTGGGACTGGCTCTCCAAGGTCAATGAAGGCATCTCAACCTAGAGAGATCAGAGAATCAGTGTTCTTCGCAACCTCTTCAACCGCTTCAAGCGAAATGACAATGAGAATGTCCAGCACACATTTGACCGGCTCACTGACATCACAAATGAACTTCAAGCCCTCGGCGCCACTGAGATCACCAAACATGAAATCGTCAAGACGCTGCTGAGATCACTTGATAGTTCGTTTGACATCCTAGCCCTGATGATTCAAGAACGTCCTGATTTCAAGACACTCGATCCGTCTGACATACTTGAGAGGCTCAACACACATGAGTTCCAGCTTTCTGAGAAAAGAGATATCTACGGTCCAAACTATGGGCGAACTCGTGCCTTGAAGGCAAAAGCTGTTTCCTCATCTGAAGAAGAATCTGACAGTAGTTCTGATGATCCTGAAGACATTGGAAGGGAACTTGCAATGCCTGTGAAGAAGTTCCAAAAATTCACCGAGAAGAAAGGCTTCAGAAAATCTTCACGATCAAGCTCAAGGAATGATAAAGCTTCTGCTCATGACTACAAGAAGAAAACATGTCACAAGTGCAAGAAAACTGGACACTTCATCTCTGAGTGTCCACAGTGGGACAATGAGAACAGAAGGAAGAAGAAGAGCAAGGAATATGATTCTGACGACAAGAAGAAGAAGAAATACTCAAAGTCTTCTTCCAAGTCTTCCTCAAAGTCTTCATCACACAAGAAGAGCTCATCTGGCAAGGCACGTGCGTTTGTTGGCAAGGAAATGGATTCAGAGGAGGAGTCCGCTTCTGAGGAGGCAGAGGTGGAATCTGAGGAGGAGTCTGATTCTGGCATTGCGAGTCTGGCTACAGCATACGTCGCCAAGTCCATCTTCAACACTGAAGACAATGACTTCATCACCGACACTGATGCAAATGACAAGAACGACTCCACTCCTACCTACTGCTTCATGGCATGCGGTGCCAAGGTAAACACACGCACTACTCGCTATCAAACATCTAGTGACGATGACTCTGACTGTGATTCAAAACCTAGCTACAAAACACTTGCTAAAATTGCAACTGAACAACAAAAAGCTATGGAACATATTCAAAAACTGTTAGACAGAAGCGATGATCTGTTGGGTGCTGAAATGACTCGATCTGAATCCTTGATTGAAGACATAAAAAATCTTCATGTTAAGTATCAGGAACTTGAAGATCGTCTTGATACTCTCTCAACAACTCATGAAAAGCTTTCCTATGATTATCTTCAAAGGAAGCAAGAACTTGAGAAATTGAGAGCGGCTCATGAAGATCTTCAAAAGGAAAACGAATCACTTCGCGCCGAACAGATCAGTTCCGCTCAGGAAGGATTTGAACCACCATGTCTTAAATGCATTGAGCGTGATAATGCTACTTCTGTTGCTGAATGTTCCACTGCTACTACTGTTGCAATATCTTCAACTGTTGATGTGGTAACTAACCCCTCTGCTGAGGATACCACTGCTATTGCTGATGAGAATGCTAGGTTGAAGACATTGCTTGAAACAGGGATGTACAAAAGTCTTAAAGGACATCAGACATTATGTGATGTCCTCAAGAAGCAGATTCTGAACCGAAACCCTAGGAAAGAGGGTGTTGGGTTCGTAAGGAAAATAAATGCAGATGGCTCTTACTGGAAACCTGAGCAGTACCCCAAAACCACATGGGTTGCTGCAAAGGAACCTTCAGCAGATCCATCCAATTTATCTAGCTTCACATGTGCTAACCCCATTATTATTGATGAATCCTTTGATGCAAACTATAAACTGTTTAAGAATCAGAATGGTGAAGTGTTTGCCAGGTACATTGGTACTAACTGCAGGAATGGACCGCCTATGAAGAAGATCTGGGTTCCGAAAAAGTGTCTAGAAAATCTTCCTGTGAATGTCTTCATGACACCTCACTTGAAGAAGACAAACCTCAGACCAAAGGCTTCATACGGTCCAAAGGCTTCATACAAACAGAGGACTCACCTGAGTCACACTAACGCAAATGTTTTGCAGGGAAACCATACTCAGGCACATGAATATGAGAGCGGTTCATCGAACCGTCATGTTCATATGACCAAAAATTATTCTGCTTATTCCTATGAGTATTATTGTCCACCTGCAAGACTGTTTGCTAAGGCTTCAAAGCCAAAATTCTCAGATGCTGCACTTAGACTTATTGCTTCTAAGCCACCCTTGAAGATGTGGGTGGTTAAGAAAGCTTAACTCTCTTTTGCAGGGAAAGGTCTCCAGCAGAAAAACAAAATCTTCTAACGCTATTGCTGGGGACCTTAAAAATCTTGTAGGGCGCAAGATAAAATGCCCGAATGGCATCATTATGTACTTCGTTCCTGAATCGCATGCTACTCTCCCTATTAGTCCTAATCTGGATCTAAGTTTTCATAACGCACTGGTTCGTCAAATGTTTTTGCTTCACAATTCTCTTCGTGAAGCCTATCCCCCTAACTGCACTGTAGGGTACGACACCAGCGTCTTCAAAGTCTTCAGAATGGATTATTGACAGTGGGTGTACAAATCACATGACTGGCAAAAGAAGCCTTCTTATGGACTCAACCTTACGTCCATCCGACAAGAGCCACATCACATTTGCTGACACTGGTAAAAGTAAGGTATTGGGTCTAGGTAGAGTTGCAATCTCAAAGGATCAACACATGGATAAAGTCATGCTTGTTGAATCCCTTGGCTTCAACTTAATGTCTGTCTCAATGCTTTGCGATTTGAACATGATCGTAATGTTTGGAAAATATCGTTGCCTAGTACTAATGGAATCTGACAAGTCTCTAGTGTTTGAAGGGTATCGAAAAGATGATCTGTACGTGGTAAATTTCTCAGCAGGGCCACAACTTGCAGTATGTCTTCTTGCAAAAGCTTCAGAATGCTGGCTTTGGCATCGGGGGCTTGGGCATGCTGGCATGAGGAACCTCCACACCCTTGCGAAGAAGAAGCATGTCATAGGCATCGAGGGCGTCAAGTTCAAGAAAGATCACTTATGCGGTGCCTGTGAAGCAGGGAAGATGACAAGGGCAAAACATCCTTCGAAGACAATCATGACTACTACTCAACCCTTCGAACTGCTCCACATGGATCTTTTCGGCCCCACTCACTACTCAACTTTTACTACTACTGCTTGCCTCTATGGCTTCGTCATTGTTGATGATTACTCTAGATATACTTTGGTGCACATAATCCTTTACAAGACTGAAGTGCAGGATGTCTTCAGACGCTTCGCCAATCGTGCTATGAACAATTTTGGCACCAAGATAAAACACATCAGAAGTGACAATGGCACTGAATTCAAGACACTGGACTTGATACATATCTTGATACCTTGGGCATCACACATGAATTCTCAGCTCCGTACACGCCACAGCAAAATGGCGTCGTCGAACGCAAGAACAGAACACTCATTGAGATGGCCAGAACAATGCTAGATGAATACAAGACTCCAAGAAAATTCTGGACTGAAGCCATTGACACTTCATGCCATACAATCAATCGTGTTTATCTTCACAAGCTTCTGAACAAGACATCTTATGAACTCCTAACTGGCAAGAAGCCAAATGTCAGTTACTTCAGAGTATTTGGCGCAAGGTGCTGGATCAAGGACCCACACCACACCTCAAAGTTTGCACCAAAAGCACATGAGGGCTTTATGCTTGGATATGGAAAGGATTTGCAGTCCTACAGAGTCTTCAATCTCTTTCATTACAAAGTGGTTGAAACAGTGGATGTGCGGTTCGATAAGACAAATGGTTCACAAAGAGAGCAACTGCCAAATGTGCTAGATGAGATTCCAGCTAGTGAATCAATCAAGCTAATGGGAACTGGAGAGATTATACCTTCTGAAGCTCATCCTGAAGAAGAACTTATCATCTCAGCACCTGATCAACATGAAGACAATGCTCAGCCTGAAGACATTCCTCCCAACAACAACACAGATCAGCAAGAGCAAAGTCTTCGCCCTATACATCCTCGTGTTGCCAATGAAGTGCAGATTGACAGAATAATTGACAGCATCAATGCACCTGGTCCACTCACTCGTTCAAGGGCAACTCAGCTAGCAAATTTCTGTGGGCACTTCGCATTCGTCTCAATATCAGAACCCAAGAAAGTTGAAGAAGCCTTCATGGAACCTGAATGGATTCAAGCTATGCAAGAAGAGCTTCAAAAGTTTGAGCTGAATAATGTATGGGAACTGGTTAAGCGTCCTGATCCACGGAAGCACAACATAATAGGCACCAAATGGATATACCGCAACAAACAAGATGAGCATGGTCAAGTTGTCAGAAACAAAGCTCGTCTCGTTGCTCAAGGATATACTCAAGTGGAAGGCATTGACTTCAATGAAACATTTGCTCCCGTGGCTAGGCTTGAAGCCATACGCATTCTGCTAACCTATGCAAATCATCATAACATACTTCTATATCAAATGGATGTGAAAAGTTCCTTTCTCAATGGCAAGATTGAAGAAGAAGTGTATGTTGCACAACCGCCTGGCTTTAAAAATCCAAAACATCCTGACATGGTATACAAGCTCAACAAGGCACTGTATGGCCTCAAACAAGCCCCTAGGGCCTGGTATGACACACTCAAATACTTCCTGAAGAGCAAAGGCTTCATACCTGGTTCCCTGGATCCCACTCTTTTCACGAAGACATATGATGGTGAACTGTTTGTGTGCCAAATATATGTGGATGACATTATCTTCGGCTGCACCAATTAGAAGTACAGTGAAGAGTTTAGATATATGATGCAAGAGCAATATCAGATGTCCATGATGGGGGAGCTGAAGTTCTTCCTTGATCTTCAAATACGACAACAACGCAATGGCATCTTCATATCTCAAGGGAAGTATCTCAAAGATTGCCTGAAGAAGTTCGGTATGCAAGACTGCAAAGGCTTCACAACACCAATGCCAGCCAAACATCATCTAGGTCCTGATGACAATGGTAAAGAGTTCGATCAAAAGGTATATCGCTCCATGATTGGTTCTTTGCTTTATTTATGTGCATCTAGGCCAGATATTATGCTTAGTGTTTGCATGTGTGCTCGATTTCAAGCGGCACCAAAGGAGTCGCATCACTTAGCTGTGAAGCGAATTCTTCGATATTTGGCTCACACCCCAACTCTAGGATTATGGTATCCAAAGGGCTCAGAGTTTGATTTGATTGGATTTTCGGATGCTGATTATGCTGGTGACAAAGTTGATCGCAAGTCTACATCAGGCACATGTCACTTTCTGGGACGATCACTTGTATGTTGGTCTTCAAAGAAGCAGAACTGTGTATCTCTCTCCACTGCTGAATCTGAATACATTGCTTCTGGATCTTGCTGCGCTCAGCTTCTGTGGATGAAGCAAACACTCAAGGATTATGGCATTCATCTGAAGCAAGTACCACTTTACTGCGACAACGAAAGTGCTATCAAGATTGCCAACAACCCAGTTCAGCACTCGAAGACAAAGCACATTGAAATTCGTCATCACTTTCTCAGAGATCATGTTGTGAAGGAATACATTGATATCATACACGTCAACACTGAAGAATAATTGGCAGATATCTTCACCAAGTCCTTGGATGAGAAGAGATTTTGCAAGTTACGGTGTGAGCTAAATATCCTGAAATCCTCAAATGTCCTGTGATCAGGCACAAATCCTAACACTTATGCATATGATGACTTAGATGTGCAACGCACAAAGTAAAGTATATCTTCAATCAATGAAGACATACATTCTAAGTGTGAATACATTAATGTGGAATTTGACTTCGGAGCGCCACGATAATTGTGCGCCGTGTCTGGGTCTAATACTTCCTATACGGTGGGTAACGCCACCACCAAACGTTCTATTTTGAAGTGTTTCACTCATGGCGTTACCTTGCAATATCTTCACATTTGGTTTGGCTTCGAACTCAACATGTCTTCATGATTATCTTCACTACGTTGATTATATAGATGTATACATACTAGTGTTCTGTCCTCTACAGCATTCACTTATAGCTATGTCTTCTTGGTTGAATCTTTTGAACTAAGTGAATGTGATCGGACCCTAATCTCTCTATGCTTTCTATCTCAAATTCTATCTCTCCAAGTCATATGCATTCTATTGAAACTGTCGAATGTCTTCACTGCGTCCTTGTCAGGAGAAGATATAGAGACAACCATAAAGTCTGTTTTCAATGCTCATTCCTCCACATAAAATCCGGAGAAGCAGGAACGACCACCCGACAATCCAGGCGTGCGTGGGACGTGGAACAAACCCCAAACTTCCGCAAACAGGCCACGCGTTCCTCAGATGCGAATCGCCAGGGACACCTGTGTAATAGCACAGTGCCGCCCCTGTGCCTATAAATTCACACTTACCGCGGTCATTATCTCCTTCTTCCACCCTGGCACGAACCCTAGCGCCACCGCTAGCTCTCGACGACGCCGGCGACGAAGCGCTTCGCTGCCGCAACCTCTCTGACGCCGTCCTCACGCCGACCGCGGACATCGTTCTCTCTGCTGTCGCCGTAGGTGTCTTCCGTCGCCAAGTTAGGGCACGAAGGACTGAACTGCTCGGCATCATCTCCCACTTCTGTCTAGCAGTTCCAAGTGTGGTAAATAAAACTTCTTTTAACAGCCCCTTTTGATCTCATGGTTCTGCCACTTGCTACCATAAGAAGTTTATCTTCACACAAGTTAGATCTCTCAATCTGCATCTCATAACATGCCTAGTATATTCACTTGTGCTTCATGAAGTAGTTAGATTCCTCACTTGTACTGATCTGTGGGTTCGTACAAATCTGGAACCAATTTCTTATCTATGAGTGAATGTCTTCGCACGATGAGGTCAATGTCTTCTAAACTGATTAATCTTCAAAACCTTCTGAGAATGCATATGACCTCTTCCCCTTCCCTCGCACCTTAATGCTGTCACAGGTACATGTCCGTGGGAGAATCCTTCGGTTCTCATAGTCTGCATTCATTTGCAGAATTCCTACAGCATCACATAAATTCTCCTGAAGCCAGTTCCTGTTGGTCCAGCAAAAGAAAGCCTTTGAAGCCTTTGAAAGTTTTGAAGCCTTTCAAGTTAAAGTTTATGGCTTCAGAAGCAGTAGCAAGGAAGGGGGGCAAACAGCGATGTGAAGGAACTTCCAAAGATCTGCCTGAAGACCTGGCAGAAATGTATAAAACAGATCCTGAAGATAATTATGGGCAGCGCAAGACCTGAATCCAATGGATTCGACGCTATTGGGCTGAACAATGGTTCAAATACCGCTTCACAACCCAAGAGTATGCTGAGAAAAGTGCCATCAAAAGACCGTGGGGAGACATCTTATACAAAAACCTTGTACCCAGGTCCAGAGATGAAGCTATTGCCCAAAGCTTCTATCCATGCATGGTTCGTGGGCCACAGCCTGATGATGCACATCCGTCGTCACTACTCTGGTGTCGTGACGACAATCTATTCAAGCACAACTTCCAGTTTGCCCAACAATCAGCGAAGCAGAACAAGAAGAAGTTGGGGTTAGACTTCAACCCTGGTCCCTCAGCACCAAGGGAAGATGGCACACGCTACGCAGAACCCAATATCATCGGTCCGTATGCCAATCTTGAGGGCCTCATCACCCGCATCTTAGTCCAAGGGACTGCCGTGAATGACCCTCCAGCTGACTCTGAGTCTAATGAAGCTCCTGCTGTACCAAAGCCAAAGCAGTCGAAGAAGCCAAAAGCTTCAAAGCCAGCCCCTTTATCAAAAATCTCAAGGGCGAAGCCATTGGCAACTGCACCTCCTGAAGACAGTGTGCAGTCTGAAGACGTATCCTGCGTCTCCAAGCCCCAGAAGGCCAAGGTGCCTCAGCCACACACCGGCAAAGAGCTCACAGCTGCTGCCATTCTGCGCAGCGAAGCCATTGATCTATCAAGTGATGAAGATCTTGGAGATGACACTCTAGAGCAGCTCATCAAGAGCAAAGAAGAAGCTGAAATCTTCAACAATTTGCCTCTCTTTGATGTCGCCATCATCCACAACTTCATCGACGAATGGTTTGCCACACCAAACATCAGCTTCGAAGATCTGCAGCTGCCTGTTGGCCTCAGCGTCGCCTTCCAAGGCGCAATTGCTTCAGAACTTGCCATTGCCCAGCGCATTGTTGAACTGAAGCAGAAAATTGATCATGAAAAGGCTCAGTTCAAGAAGAATATGGCCAAGCTCAGCGTGCAACAAGTGAAGAGCTTCAAGACCATGTTGCATGAGCTCAAGGAAAATTTTCTGAAGAAGCATGCAGAAGCTCAGGGCTCACGTGAGCGGATGAAGTCTCTGGCTGAAAGATGTGTACAAGCCTACAATGAGGCTGAGAAGCGCAAGGCACTTGGGCGTCCTAGCATCGACCCCAAGATGGCCGCGAAGAAGAAGAAGCCTGCTATGGCTGAACCAGAGGCACCTAGGCAAGAAGCAGTTCCAATTATCTTCCCAACTGCAACGACTGGCTCGAAGCCAAAGAGCCGGTCAACAGCTTCAGAGCTCAAGAAGACAAGAACTGCTGAGACTGAAGCCAGGAAGAGGAAAAGCTCTGAAGCCTCTCCTACTGCCCCCAGCAAGAAGAAGCGAAAGATCAAGAAATCTCGGGCTGCTCCCACAGAGCCCTTGATAGTTGAACCTATCTCTATGGTTCACCCCAACGCAGAACGACAACTGACAGTTCATGAGCCTGCTTCCACAGAGGCTCCTGAAGCTGAAGACATACCAGCAGCCGACCCCATTGCTGCTGAAGACATTAGTCATCAGGACAATGTACAAGATGATGCAGCCCTTCCTCAGTATGAACAAAGCGAGATCATCAGCATTGGTCGTCCTCTGACGCCAATTGCACAAGATGCATCATGGGAGGATCGCCCTCAAGAGGAAGAAGACAATGAGGCCCAGCCCACTCCAACCCCACAGGCGTCGTCTGCATTCCGCAGGCTTCGCAAAGGTCCAAGGCCTCAAGTCTATGCTGAAGACATTCCGGCTGCATCAGCCGCAGAAGACGCACCACAAGAGCCTACTCCTATGCTCCACCAAGAAGCAGTTCTCCAGGAGAACGTGCTTGTGACTGACCCTCCAGCTAGTCAAGCGGAGGCTGAAAATATTGAGGCTGCCACAACCAACACTGAAGCCAATGTGGAGCCCTCCCCACCAAAAGCTTCAACAGACAGCGAAGCTACTAATCCAGACACTTCTGTTCCTGAGTCTGCTGCAGGTCCTCAATTTGATTACCATGTTGAGCACAGGCCTCATGTCCAGAAGCCAGTCCCAAGGCTGCCAAGGTTCCCAGGTCCTGCATCAGCACCTGGCTCCTTTGACATCAATAGCTTCAAGGCAGACAATACGTTCTTCAACAGCTCCAAGAACCCCTATTCAAGGGAAAGGATTTCATCAGATAGGTTCTGGAGCTATCCTCAGCGCAGCTACTATTCATGCATCCTATACAACCAAGGTCGCATCTTCCCGCACAAGCGCCTTGATGTTGAAGCCATTGCTGGTCTGCCCTGCTTAGAGGAAGCGCTGGATTGCTTCAAGCAAGTGGGTCTGCTGCAGTTTATAACTGATGAAGAGCACTGGAATGAAGAGCTTCTGTTGCAATTCTATGCCACCCTACACATCAAAGGATACAACAGAGATCCGAAGACTTGGGACCTGGAGTGGATGACCGGCAATGTCCATCACGAAGCCAATGCATTCGATATCATTGAGCTCACCGGCCTGCCCACTCCTGGCGAACTATTCGAGGAAGGCTGTCCACTACACACTGAAGCTCTTGAGAGCATATTCCAGAGGCCTGAACCAAATATGAGTCAGATGCTCTCCATGATGAAGCCATTGCCCCACGATGCTCCTTATCCAACAGAGTTCTTCATTGAATACTTTGAGTACCTGCCCAGAACCATCTATCACATTATCCGGCGGACTCTCTGGCCTATTAAAGGGCACTCTCCAAATGCCAAGATCGAGGGTGCAATGAAGACTCTGATATTCTGTATCCTTCATGGCAAATGCTTCAACGCACAGGATTTCTTCATACGCCAACTCGCTGCATCAGGCTCAGATCTGTTTGGTTTAAAGTTCTATGCTCCTTGGGTAATGAGACTGATCAAGCTTCACTCTGCGATCTCATATCAGCCCTCAGCCCGCAACCATCGGATCTTCTTGCCAGATGTGGATACCTCTGCTGAAGCTATATATCCTGAGCCTGCCAAGCAACCTTTGAGTCTTCAGAATGCAGAACACCAGAGCTTCACTCAAAACGATGAAGGTGTTGAAGCCATCTCCAGGGTGTATCCTTTGGCTGGCACTACACGTGCGCCACACCCTGCTTCAACTGAAGCCACTGATAGTGCAACTGCTTCCAGACCCAAGAAGCGTGCTCGTGTTCTCAATAACCGAGAGCTTCTTGTGGCCCTTCATCAAAAACAAGATAGGCATCACGACTGGCTAAAGCGTCAGATAAAAAGCCTCTTGGTGGATGTTAATCGTCTTCAAAATCTTGCCACCAAGAATGCTTTCGTCACTCATGAAACCTGTCGTCGTACATGGAAAGGGCTATCAATGATGTGTACTAAAGCTGAACTTGAAGAGAATGGCTTCACTGAGCGATTCAAGTTTGACACCACACCTCCTAGAAGGGCTGTGATGCGCAACACACCATCACTTGAAGACTCTGAGTTTTCTTCATCTGCTGCCACAGTCACTGCCAGAATCATTGATGAAGAAGACGATGCTACATCACCGCCACCTGCTTCAGCACCTCCAAGCTCTTCTGCACCGCCAAACACCTCCAACGACCCTGCTGCTCCTGGGAACGAGTAGACACTCTATGTCTTCAAACCTTTTTGGTCCTTGCTGACAAAAGGGGGAGAAGCATATGGGTTGATAGTCTTCAAGCGGGTCCATATGGGCAGGTGCCTTATGCTTTGCTATATTTTGCTTCGTGCTTACAACTCTCTTTTTGCTTCATTTGGTTCTTTGAGTTGTAACACTAAAACTCGATGGTCGTCTGCTACTTGTTTGCCACCCTGTTTGCGAAGATAAATTCCGCATGTGCGACGATAAATTCCGCACTTATCTCATTCTGCAGACGTCCATTTTCCATTATGCATGTCATTATCTTCATATACTTTCACATGCATAGTGGATTATCATCATAAGCTGAATTGGATCTCCACAAGTACAACCTGCCATGTGCATTTGCATTCCAAAAGCAAATTAACTTATATGCACATCTTCAGGGGGAGCCCTTGAAACTTATGAAGAAAATTCCTTATCCTTTACAATTTCACAGACTATATTCCCCGTTGAAAACTTCAACTAGTTTGTCATCAATCACCAAAAAGGGGGAGATTGTAAGTGCATCTAGTGCCACCCCTAATTGGTTTTGGAGTATTGACGACAAACCTAGTTGAGGGACTAATGTGTTTGTGAGAATTGCAGGATAACACAGGTAGAAGTCCCTCATTGATTCGGTTTTACTAACAGAGATGACCCCTAAAAATGTATGAAGACATTGAAGCCAAAGGTGGTATATGAAGATATTCACATTGAAGACTATGACAAAAGAAGACACGTTATGAAGCCTATGGAGCTCGAAGACTTGGATCTTTCGTAGTTCTTTTTCTTTTGTGTTGAGTCATAGGAACCACCGTACTGTTAAGTGGGGTCCAGGAGAAACAGTCAGAATGACTGAAGTGATGCCTAAACCAAAAACCTATGTCTTCGAGTGAAGACAATGAGAGCGAATCTTGTCCAGAGCTGGACAAGTCAGCTTTGCTTGTAGCCCAAGTAAAGTTGCCATGAGAGTTTGAAATCTGACCGTTGAGACACGTGTCAGTTCCTTAGTGACCCAGGGTCATTTCGGACAAATCAGGTCGGGTTGCCAAGTGGCTATAAATAGCCCACCCCCTACAACCATAAACGGTTGGCTGCTCAGATTTCAGTGCACGGCTTTTGTCGTTTGAGAGCAACCCACCTCGAAGCCTTTGAGAGAAAATTCCTAGCGAGGAGAAAAGCCCTAACCACCCAGAGCCAGAGAACATTGGGCATCACCTAAGTTTTCTTGTCTGTGTGATCTAAAGACTTATTACACTTGAGGACTGTGAATCCTCCAGACGGTTAGGCGTCGCGTTCAGAGCATCCAAGAGACATTGTGGATTGCCAGTGAACAAAGTCTGTGAAGGTTTGGGAGTCTACCTTGAAGACTTACCAGAGTGATTGGGCGAGGACTATGTGACCTTAGCTCAAGGAGAACACGGTGAGGACTTGGTGTCCTGAGCTGCGTGTTCAGGACTGGGTGTCCGGGACTGTGTGTCCTAAGGTTTAAATACCTAGCCGCTCCAACCAGACGTACAGTTGTCACAGCAACTGGAACTGGTCCAACACATCATTGCCTTCAACGAGTCACCGGTTTCATCTTCACTTCCTTTTTCTTACTGTTACTCATTGTGAAGCCATTGCATGCTTGCTCTATCTTTTGTCTTCACAACGTGAATGTATGATATGTTTGGCTTCATAACTTCTTCCTACCTGATCCTTATTACACTGCAGCTGTTTGTCTTTGTGCTTTCACTCTATTGAATACTTGACCATGGCTTGCCTAGTGTAATCTAACTTCCGCTGCATAGTAATAGGCAAAATCTTCGCTGTTTGTCTTCATAACTCCCACGTTTTGAAGACTTTCATAAAAATCGCCTATTCACCCCCCTCTAGTCGATATAACAGACTTTCAACGCCGGCGAATCTTACCCAGCTTCGGGGCTCTCCGTGGAGATAACACCCCTACTGTTGCTCTACGGGGTCTCCGCATGATCACTAGATGAACAAGTAGCTACACGATGCTCCGTGAGCTGTTTGGCGAGAGGAGGAAGAAGGGCATGGCTCGCTCTCTTCTCCTTCCTATGTGGTGTCTAAAACTAGCAGGGATCAACCCTTTGCATGGGTGCCCCGGGGGGTTTATATAGGCCTACCTCCCGGGGATACAATGGTAATCCGGCTGGGCGTGGGGCCCAGCCGTCAGTGTCTACACTTGCGGCTGCTGGGGCCCGCTGGCTGGTGGGTCCCACCGGCTGCCGGCTCCTTGATCGACAGGCAGGCCCCACTGTCCAGGGCCTTGTCGGCGGCTGGTTACTGTGGCTCAATCCTGGTGACGAGGGCTTCGCCGAGGTGGGCGTGGCTACAGTGCCGCCGTCCGGCGGGTGATCGCTGTAGCCTCACCGCGTCTTGTCTCCTTAATGGGGGCGTCTCCTTTGAGGGAGGTGGCAAGCCGGCTGTGGGGAGCCGGCTCTGTCTTGGGCCGACTGGGGGAGGCCTGACCGCCTTCGGGTGTCTCTCTGCCCGAAGGGGCCCACCGCCCGTGGGCCGCGCTAGCAGCCCGTCATGGATGACATCAGGGTCAACGTGGCAACAGTGCCGCGCCAGACGGGTCATGGCCACCCGTACGGCGCATTGTGCCAGGCGTGCTCCGGGATTCGGGGGTGGCAGGCTTTACTGTAGCCACGCCCCGTCACATCGCCGTTATGTGGATGCAGACTTCGAGGGTACGATCTTAACCGCTTTGTGGGAGCCGTCTTCTTGGAGTCGGCCTTCTCGCGGCCGGCTTCTCGGAGCCGACCCTCCCGCGGCTTTCTTCATGAGGGCTAAAGTCGGGTTGCCTTCCGATAGCCGGCCTGGGAGACAGCCGGCAAGGGGAAGGTGACCCCATGTCTTGGATTCTTGAGGGCCGGATCGGCTCGTAACTTTTTCAGAAGGGCCAGGGGGAGCCGGCTAGGCTACCCATGGTTATTTACTCCGACAATACAACAATGCAAAATAACAGCGACACCACCACAACCCACTCCAAGATCGCAACAAGAATACAAAGAGAGTCTTGCAAGAAGCGGTCGGAGTGCTCCATCGTGACAGAGGTATCCCAAAGAGACGACATTGCGCCCGATGAATCATGGACTCCAAGACGGTGCCTTCAGAAAGGGCACGACACCGGAGCACCGCCATCGCTGATTCAAAAAAATCATGGGTTTCACGAGCAAACCGAAGGAGGAGAGTAGCCGCAACGCCGCCTTCACGAAGGTAACCACGTCTATAGTTGCCGCTGCCATTGACCTGGTGCAAGACAAACAAGGATTACCCTGTCGCACACACTCTCCGCCTCCGAGACCACTATTGGTCGCTGAACACCGAACACCATGCCGTCCGCACGCCCATGGCAGGGGTAGTCGCCCATAGCCCGCACCACCCACGACCCACGCCGCTGCACCTAGCAGCCCGTTCCGGTCGCAGCCTGCACCGCCCATGCCACCATGCCGCCCGTCACGCCGCCGCCACAACACCGTCTGTAACCGCTTCGGCACACCACCGCGCCCGTTTTCCAATGCGGTGTCCATGCCTGCTCGATCTAGCCCAGGCCTGACCTCCTGTGCATGGAAGACGAAACTTCCCCGTCGCCGCCTACGCCGATCAGGCTTCGGCCAGCCACGCCCTTTGTCAACGATTAGGGAGGAGGGGGAGGGGGAGGGGGAGGGGGAACCCCGACGACGGTGGCTAGGATTACCCCCGATAGCTCACGGGAGCGACGCAGAAGGGAGAGGGGAAAGAGGGGAGGCCTCCTGACTAGCTCACCACTCGAGTTGTTTTCTTAGTAGCAAGGAGTGTACCGGAGCACACTGTCCATGGTTGAATTGCTGGAGGCTTTCGCCCTCAAGGCAGCCCAAAAAGCAATCAAGGGTTAGGTGTAGAATGCACAATTAGACTTTCTTGCGACAATTTTAGTAGCTAATGAATTAGAAATACATACATTCATGTGTGTTAAGACTATTTCTCCTCTAATTTGGCAAAAGCAAACTAGTCTAAAATGAAACAAATGGCCATTTTAGTGATTTGTTATCGATGCCTCACAACCATCACAAAAAAACCAAAGCTCACATATTAAATCTATTAGAGGAAATACTCTCAATATAGTTAAAATAAAAAGCACCTGACCAAACCACATAACTGGACGCTGTTTCCAGTCGTGGTCATCATTCGCAATAGCGTCCAGCCTGGATGCCGTTGTCAATAGCGTCCTTCCTATTTTTCAAATTTCGGCCCTATCATTATCATTTTTCTAATTGCTGCCGTACTAGTTACTATTAATAAAAAATCGGGCATGGGGTGGACAGCACCGACAAACTGATCCGACACGCGAGCTGTCGCTCTGGACGCCACGCAAGACAAGGGCATCACACCCCATGGGCCACTCGCGCAGGCACGCGCCCCACGCATGGGACCAGCGAACATAACCGCCTTACCTCACGCTTGAGCCATATCATGCAGGCGCGATGCAGGTCCTCGCGGTACACCACCACAACGAGACTGAGGAGGCGGGCACTCCAGCATTCCTCATTCTTTTATAAGCGGTCGCTACAGTGTAGCTTTTTCTAGGGAAAATTGTTTTTTTTTGGAAAAAATGGTTCGCTGTAGTGCGCCCCTGCAGTAAATAAAGTCAGTAAAATGCTACAGAAAACTGTTTGCTGGGCTGACCCAACTGCTCTGGCTTCAGCGAAGCCCTCGAAGAAAAGAAAAACTTGCCGCACACAAGCGGCGACTCTCCTTGGTCAGAGGTGGCGTGGCGGCGTGGAGAGGCTGCGAATCAATCCTCTCTCTGTGGAACGGCGGTGGCGGACGACGGCATCCTCGGCGGTAGCGGGGAATCAGGTAACGGCGCCCCTCTCCCCTTCTCGGTCCTCCCACTGGGACGGCGCCCAACGGCGGCTGGTCGATGGACCGACCGCCTGGAACTTGGTGAACTCCCGTGGAACTCCGGATTGACATTGGCGCTGATTCATCCTCGGGTGTGTCGTGCTCGGCGGTGACCATGCAATATTGTGTAGCAGCGGCGGCGCAAGAGCGCGGGTGCCGGAGAGGGCGCCGTATTTCTGGCGGAGGTCATGTTATAACAAGTACAGTAGTAGATGTAGGCATGTAGCACTGGATTCAGACAACAGCCAAAGCAGCCTTTATACCTCACCTCCCTAAAATCAGTAATGTTGCATGATAGCGCTCGCCCAATGCATCTCTGGATGCTGGTTTGAGCAGACGTGGGGAACATATTGGTTTGATTGTTACAGTTCCAGCTTAGGAGTGAAGAAATCAAACTGCCGTCGCATTCTATTGTTAAACGTTTGATGACTAGAGCTTCTTATGGTCCCAAGCTTGCAAAAAAAATTTAGAGCCTCCATTGTAATATTGGTCTGGTGTGGTTTTGTAATTTCACAAACTACTAACTGATGCGTTTGTGTGCCAGCTTCCACTTGTGTTCTAAGCAGACCAGATCAATCAAGAGATGAAGAGCAGAGGCACGTCGGTTCGCAGAGCGCTTGTTCATCCTGGACAGTATCACAAAAAGAAGAAAGCAATTGTGAGTCCCCACTAGCATTGGACCATGAATCCTTTATTTGTTTGCAACCAATGATTTCCACCTGCTATTGTTGTATACATATTGCTTCTAATTTGCAAGGTCCTCAATAGCTGGTGATTGTCTGCCAAACAATAGTGAATGCCCACTCTGAAAACGTGTTTGTCTTTGTGGTTACATGATGCATGCTCACTTTATTTTTTCTCGCTCAGTTTCAGGAAGGTGGGGTGGTGTTTTTCTCGTAGTGCAAGCACATCTAAGACTTCCGTTGCTTTGTTAATAGGACATCTCACACTCAGTTCTAACGGACAAATGTTAATGTTGCTATATAACCATGCTTATGCCTACTATTTGTGATACTTTAAGGACTACTTGTGTACAATTGAGTTCCTTGTTCTATTTCCAATCACTAACAATTCAGTTCGGACCATGTATCGTTGCAATCTATTTATGTTTTGAACTATTTAGGGACGGTCCCCTGCTTTATCTTGATTCTTTTTTTTTTTTGAAAATATTATCTTGATTCTTTCATGCAGCTGGGTAATAAGAGTCGTCTTTCTGATTTTATCAAGATTTTATTGTTTTGCTTCACGGCGACCCATAGCTGCACAACAGCTTCTTTTGTGAACCCGGTCATGGGAAGAAATTTATTTGACAACAAAATAAGTAGGAGAGAACAAATAATCCTGATGCGCAACTGTTTTTAGCACCTATGCAACCGGTAACCACTAGCAATAGCCTGGATAGTATCTACTGGCTACTGATAAAAACGTGCAGATTTGTCATGTTTGTGTTAATTTTGTATTGGTTGCAGATGTGCTTGATGTGTTGCTGGTTGACCATAGAAGCGCTAGCATTTGGAGATCATCTCCAGTGTCAGATTCATGTCATATTCTGTCAGCACTGCCGCTTGTGCCAATCGTGATTTTAATAGATGAATACCACTATGCCAGAATGTTGAGTCTTTTATTCATATAAAGAGAGAATAATGAATAATTGTTGCTGATCTTTATCTTGGATCATGCTTGCAGCATAGAAGCACTGCATTTGTTTGGTCATCTGGACATGACGACAATATCAAGCTCTTTGTTTGGACATCACACATGTATGTGCCTCTACTCCAACTTCACATCACATGTATATTGCCATTGAATCCAACATAGAGATGCTCTTTATTTATTGTTAGTTCATCAAATGCTTTAAGCTGCTCTTGATTTGATACAGAAAAGCTGGTTTATTATTGGTTCATCAAATAGTCTAAGATGCTCTTGATTTGAACGTGTGATGGATTAAAATCAGTTGCATTGAAAACTTGCCCCTAAAAACCATGTGGGCTTTCACAATAGTGACCGTGAGAGGTAAAGTGAGACAATTGGAACATTGGGTTTGATTGTACTTTAAAGGTGTCATATTATAATAGTGAGTAGCAGCAAACAATGATTTAGCACGAATCTGTCAAATTACATTTGATTTAGTTGACAATAATTTTTACATTGTTGCTCTGTCCTTGATTGACCATTGCATGTCCTAATAGAACTTAGATTATTTTGATATTTTGTAAGTTGGAATTTTTATAGTAGCGGATTATGCGACGGGAGGGCGACGCCGTGCTCACCGCACCTTTGTATGGATGGGCCAGAATAATGAGATTTTGCTGCGACTGTAACAGGGGCCTTGTTTCAGAAGGAAAGAATGGTTCGGGGATATTGCAACAAGACTCTTGTTGCAGCAGAGGGCCAAGCGCACCACTAGTCTTGTACTCTTGTTGCCTGCTAGCTCATGTGGGAGAGATCGGACGGCTATCAGGGGCTGTGGATGGCCGGCGAAGCCAGTGGTGGAGGACCCGGTCGGGCAAGGCCTGGCGGCCGCCATGCCTTGATTTGGCTGGTGTAGGCTCGGCGCGGCAGCGGTGGCCAGTGACCAAAGTTAGCCCTACCTCAACTTTGTCCATCATCCTCCACCACTGGGCGAAGCGGTCGATCTTTTAACACTATCACCCCGTGAGCGCATATGAATTTTGCATTTCATCAATCAAAACATAATATTTCCATCGCGCACCACGCCGTCACGTTACAATTTACAGCAGCATGTCCGGAAGCTAGAGACAGAACAGAAGCCCCGTGTCTGTGAGTCACAGCACGTAGACCATGCCGACCTCAAGCAGCGACGCCGGCGGCACGCGCAGCACGACGTCCGGGCCGCGGCAGTTCCGGCGCAGGAAGTTGTAGCCGTACCCGATGGCCAGCCTCCTGAGCAGCGACGACCCGGGCTTGGCCTTCACGTGGGAGTGGCCCATGATGAAGGCCGTGCCGGCCTCCCTCGCCTCGCACAGCTCGTGGAGCTCCTCCAGCATCTGCTTGTCCTCCACGTCGGGGCTCCCGGGGTCCACAAGGAACCTCACCCTCTTCACCACCCGCGGCGCCGCCGCCGGCATGGCCGTGAGCTCCATGGTGTTCGTCCCGTTGCTGCCCGTCGGGCTCTCCACGCGTATCTCCACGGACGACGCGCTGTCGTGGGTGTCGTCGTAGCTGATGCGGCGCCGGAGCGGGTTGCTGCCGATGACGGTGAAGGCGTTCTCGCGCTCGTAGTCGGCGTCGCTGCGGGCGTCGCTGCACCGGAAGAGCGCGTCGAGCCGGATGAAGGACGCGAGGCTCTCGACGAGCTCCGTCTCGAACGAGTCCACGTCCTGGTGCACGTCCCGGTACCCGTAGCGCACGATGCAGCGGTACGAGCGGTGGCCCGGCGGGCCGACGCGGCCGACGAGGTAGCGCTCGGCGGGGAGCACGCGCGGCACGGGCACGGACTTGACGCAGACGAAGACGAGCACGCGGTGGAAGGCCGGGAGGTTGGTGACGAAGCGGGAGAAGTTGGCGGGCACGCCGGAGGTGAGGTCGGTGTAGACGAGGCCGATGCCGGGGACGCGGACCATGCCGAGCCTGTCGCAGAGCGCGAGGAGCCACTCCATGGTGACCTTGTTGTGGAGGTCGAACTCGTACTTCTTGACGGTGGTGTGGTGCCACACGAACATGACGGCGACGAGGATGAGCGCGAGGAGGAGCGGCACCCACGCGCCGTCAAGGAACTTGGTGAGTGATGCCGAGAAGTAGAGCGCCTCGATGGATCCGAAGAAGACGAAGAAGGCCAGCGCCAGCACCGGCGGCCGGTGCCAGCACAGCATCATGACCAGCGACGTGAGGCACGTGGTGACCAGCATCACCGTGATCACCGCCAGCCCCGACGCGTTCCCCATGTGCTTGGTGTCGCGGAACCCGACGGTGACCGCGATGCAGAGCACCATGAGCATCCAGTTGATCTCCGGGATGTAGATCTGGCCATGGACCTTCGCCGATGTGTGCACGACCTTCACCCGCGGGAAGCAGCTCAGGGCCTGACTCTGGTTGATGATGGAGAAGGTGCCGCTGATGATCGCTTGGCTTCCGACCACCGACGCCATGATCGCCAGCACCAGCACTGGCCATCTCACAGCCTCTGCATAAATAAATTTTGGTGTTCAATTAGTGTCTGTTTACTGAATAAAATGGTAAATGCAGAACAGTGCAAGTCTTTCACAGATACTGTGCTACTGTAAGAATCATCAGCTAGCATTAGTACTGGTAATCTACTAATCCAAGTAAGCAGTAGGTCGGTTTTCGCCCGGTTTCTAATTAATCAATCAGGGAATTCTCATCTTTTAATTAATGATGAGGCAAAGTTTTTGCCTCTGTTTCAAAAAAGTAAGCAGTAGGTACCTGGAACTGAGATGTAGTATCCAATTTGGTAGCTTGAGTCGAAGTCATGGTGTTTGGTTAAATAGGCAGCTTGACCCATGTATCCTAGGATCAGTGCAGGGTACACCAAAGAAGTGAAAGCAAGCTGCAAAAGCAAGGAGCAGAGTCAAGATTTGCCCAAACAGCATGATGAGTTGAACAAAAATAGCGTAGGAACTGAACTAGTTGCTGAAATTAACCTGTTATAGTACCTGGATTGCACTGTAGGAGAAGTGGCCAAGATCTGCAAACATTGCTTCAGATCCTGGAAAGAAGGAAACATGTCAGACTGTTTACATTTGGACAATTCCCCTGTGTAATTTTGGCAAAAAATAAAAACTGTGTTAACCAATGTTTCATTTCATACTGAATTTTACCTGTCATGCAGAGCAGAATCCCTCCCAGGGACATCCAACCAGACTTCTTGGTCTTCTTCAAGAATTTGAACATGTATACGGGATTGAGTGCCATGTAAACCTGAGGGTTCCAGTAGATGATATTGTACACGCCAAGCGCACTCATGCAGATCAGCCAGGCTAGAATTATGGGAGCGAAGAGAAACCCGACGCGGTGGGTGCCGTAATGCTGGAGCGCAAACAGGAACACTATTATGGCACAAGTAATCGGAGTGACGGCATCTGCATGAGAGCAAAAACAAGAAGAACAAATGAGCATGGCAGAACAAGCGACAGAGAACTAGTCTAATAGTTTTCACTTTCTGGTCACTTCAGTCGGTACTGAAATAATTGCGTTTTGGTCAGAATATTTCAGCCACCAAATGATCTTCTTGAAATTTCAAAATATTTGGTTGGATTTCAATCGAATTCAAGTTATAATTATGGTCCTTTGGCCGGAATGAAAACCAAAATCACTGAAATTCAGTGATTTTGGCTGTGACTGAAATATTTATGAGACTTTATCGCATTTAACAGTTCTCTCATACTTTCTTTCAGTGCAATTTGTGACAAAAATTCTGACGTACAAGTCATGATACAGTTCTGCTAGACAGCTGATAACTGGGAGTATTTGGGCCCAGGTAAGTGAAGTAGGAACGAGTGACAACTTATCAGTTTGCTCCAAAATTAGTTTTTTTTTTGGTAATCCTCACAGTTTGCTCCAATTTTGCTAATTCCAGAAAAAAGGATTTCGCAAGTCCATAGGCATCATTGTGAAGTACTGTATCAGTTCATCAGTAAAGTCACTAGTGTTTACTTATTATGACCTATTGTGCAGTACTCTGTTCATTGATTTCAGACAAATCCAACAAAATCTTTAAATGCAAAAAAACAAATCTGCAGTTCAGAGTTGAGGGAGGCTCACATTCATGCTGATGCTTGGACAAGGAGAGCTCAAGCCCAGAAACAGCCGAGAACACTGCATTTGCAACAGACAAAAATCAACAGCAGTATTAATAAGTAACTGCTCCTCACTCCCTGAACTGAAGAGCCAACTGAAGAACAAAAGGCCAAAAAAGAAAGAACTTGGACCGAAAAAGTCTGAAGATACATACCGGAGATGACGGGGGTGAGGACGCCGTCGCCGATGACCATGCAGGTCCCGATCATGACCATGACGAGCAGGGCGGTCTTGAGGCTGCGGTGCGCCTCGAGCCATCGCCTGACGCGGGAGCCGTGGGCGACCTCCTCCGGCGGGCGCTCGAGGCTGTAGGTGGAGAGCTCCTCGTCGGCGAGCTGGCGGTTGGGGAGCAGGCTGACGTTGGCGTGCCTGCAGATGAGGGAGTAGAGCGCGAAGGTGCCGCCCTCGCCGTTGTCGTCGGCTCGGAGCACGATGGAGACGTACTTGAGGAGCGGGATGAGAGTGAGCGTCCAGAAGACGAAGGAGAGGACGCCGAGGATCTCGTCGTTGGAGTCGGTGTGGGTGATGTCGTCGGCGAAGGTGCTCTTGTAGACGTAGAGCGGGGAGATGCTCAGGTCCCCGTACACCACCCCCAGGCTCTGGTACGCCAGCAGCATCGTCGTCCGCCATGTCTCCCGCTGCATCCAACCGATTGATTGGCACCAGTTTCTGTCAGCATCGTCGTCTTGCTTAATTTTGAAAAATTGGGAATCTATGGCTGACCTTTCCGGGCTCCATGGCTGCCGCGCTCCCGAGCTCGACCAGGATCCGTCGGCCGTCGGCGAGGGAACGGCTACGCTCCTATGATTTCCTTGTGCTAGCTAGCTCCAAGAACAGAGCACATCATCAAGGTAAAGGCAACGCTGTTAACAGTCGAATAGATTGAACCAGCTGCCAAGAACAAGTTCGCCACAAGCACACGAACGGACGGACGGACGGACACCTCGAAAGAAGCGGGAGCTGGCAATGCCAGGATACGGCGCTATACTATACTAGTAGCATACGAAGGATTCAAGGTGAGTATATGAAGGGGGTTCGGAAGAGGACGAAGAGATCGAGGAAGCAGATAGATAGGGGAGGAGAATGAAGAAAGGCATCGGATACATATCCACCGAGGAAAACATGGTGGGTATCACACCGAGTGGAGTGCAGAGACGTGTCACGTGTGGTGGGGGCCCGTCCACCTACGACCTCCACAACTAGTGCGCCTCTCCCTAGCTGCTTCATCAAAGAGATAATCAACTCAAAAACTCACTCGTTCAGACAAAGTGAGGCCGGCATACTAAAATCCATGGATATGATGTGCACGCAGACACGGGCGGACCAAGCTTTTGGCCGGCCGGCGGCCGTGAGTGTGGTTGGGTGGGGTGGGGCCGGAGGACAAAGAAAGGCATGTGCGTGCGTGAACTCACGCACATTCTCACGGCACTCTGCCGACCCCTATCAACTATCATCTTCGACCTTTAGCTTTCGGGGGCGCGGACCAGGGACGGCCTCCCCCAGATCGCGGCTGCCGGCGCCGGCGCCCCGCGCTAATGGCGGGGCTCGCCTCGCATCTTTCGTGGCTACTAAAAATCTAGGCTTTTCTTCCTTTTCCGCTTTGCCGCAAAGCGATGCCGACGATTGGAGATGCCTCGCTGAAAAGATGGGTGTCTCTTGAGGGTTCGGCGGGGGGAGAAGATTGATTGATTGGTTGGTCCGAGATCGGCGAGCCGGCCGATGGCAACTGATCGGCATTCGGCACCAGCAACTAGGACTGCGAATGGATGGTACTAGTAGCACGGTAGTAGCGCTAGACATGCTCAAGAAGAATCTTGCATTCTTCTTCCAATTAATGCCGATAGATCTATGGGATCATTCCTTTCTTTATTATGGTTGTGCAGGGGAATCGATCGGAAGGGGAGAGATCCTTATCTCTCGCTGCAAGGGAAGGGAGCACGATACCCAAACAGATAGTAGTAGTATTGAGAAATGGAAGCTTCTACTGACCTTCTGTTGCAACCAGCAGGCGATGGAATGGAATGATGGACGCAGAAAAACGACGGGGGGTGGAGTAGTGGATCAGTGGAAGAACATCCGTGTATCTTCTTCTTCCTGACCCAAGCAACGGCAGTGGTGCTACCGTTGTGGTACTTCTTCTAGCGAGCTGGGATCCGCCCCGGATAAAATATACATATACGCATGGGCTCTGATCGTCTGATCTGCGTGCAACAGAGAGCGTTGGAACGGCCGGCCGGCCAAGTAGCGAGAACACGTGGGCGATCTCTTCCTCTATCTCCTCGTGGATCTCGCAATCGCAGCGCACGGTCCACCCCCGCGCCACATGATGGAGATCCAAGCGAATCGTCACCGCCACTCGCTCCCGTAGTAATTATGGGATAGTAAATAAATGACTAGTAGCATGCATGACAAGGCCGTCCGTTTCCTCCAAAGAGTCATAGTAGTAGTAAGATGGTGTTTGGTTCTCTAGTCCTAGGATTTTTCCTACTCCCAACTAAAAAGTCTTTAAAAAGTTTCTCCCTATTTGTTTTTAGAGACTAAAAAGTCCTTAGTCTCTTTCTAGAGATTATTAAATGACCATGTTACCTCTAGTATATAGAAAAATAACAATCAAACAACACCATAGGGTGGCGGGCCAATGGGTGCATGAAGGGGCATTGTTGGAAAAGTTCCAAAAATTCCCAAAAAGACTCTCCTTGAGAGTCTTCTTCATTTAGTCCCAAATGCCTAGTTTAGTCCCTAAAAAGTCCCTCCCGTTTGGTAAAAAAGTCTCTAAGAGGGACTTTTTTAGTCCCTACACAAAAAAGTCTCTGGAAACAAACACCCCCTAAATTTTAGCACCGTCGCGGACCCTCCACCGGCTGGGTGCGGCGCGGCGGCGCCCCGCATGGCATGCTACTTCGCCCGTCGCCGCATCAGACTTTTCCAATGTGATGGTGCTTATTCCCTCTCTCTCAGTTTACAGGGCGTGCGCGTACCCCTAGGTTGTCAATTTGACAAACCTTTTGGAATTATTTGGATTGCTTACCACATGTGTCAAGTGATGTCAATTTGACAAACCTAATACAAGTCATAGATTACAAAAAATATATCAATTTAAGCTTCAGATGTTTTATTTTCAAACAGTATAATTTTTGTGTTATATAGTTTACATTAGGGTGATAAAATTGGCAACCTAGATATACGCGCAAGACTTAGGCTAGTCATAGTGGGAGTAACTTAGGTAGTAACATAGCGTACTCCAATTTTTTTTTTGCTTATGTGGCATGTAGTTAATGAGGAGAGAGGTGTTGAGAGTAACATAATATGTTACTGTAACATAGCGCTTTCCGAGAAATGATGAGTCTACAAGCTAATAAATGAGATCATCTATGACACTAATACTATGTTACTCTGCACTATGAAGATAGTAATTTAGACTAGTATCATATGCATGACACTAGTATAAGTTACTCCCCACTATGGCCAGCCTTATAAACTAAAACCGAGGGAGTAGATGAGATGCTAAGTGCATTAAATATTTTAGCAACTTAACTCCCGAATGCATAGGTGCTTTATTTATAATAAGTTAACATCTAAAGTCTTTCATGTATTGGTTAAATTGTGTCATTTTAAGTGGTTTGTCTAGATTCTCGTGTTTGACATTGGTTTTTCTTGAGGTCATCAAAGTGCTTTCTCCTCTTTTTAAATATTATGTCATGTTATTTTTTCGTTTATGTAACATGCTTAGTACCTGTTTACGATGGAACACTGGGAAGGGCATCAGTCGCAACGCCTCCGCGTTGGCCGCATCGAGCGTGCCGTGTCCGGCGGCGATCTCGACCCCGAACGTGCCGTGGCTGCTCGCGTGCTGGGAGTGGGACGCGCCGGCTGCTCTGCTTGCCGCGCACGGCGAAGGCCACGGACAAGAGCATCGGTTTCGCAGGGGGCAAAGAACGTTCTCTTCTCTCCCGGTCTGCGACAAGTCGCCGGGATTTCCGGTCTACTCCTACTACTACGGTGCCCGTGACACTGATTGGCGTCGCGAGCAGGGGCAGCCTCACGTGCTGGAATAGGGTGGGTGCGAACTCGCTGGAGTACTACTAGTAGCACCGCTGAATGCATGCACGCACGCACGCACGCCGATGGGAATCGGAATGCTGCTTTTCGCCGCTGCGCGGACGGCTGCCATGCAGAGGCACCGAAGCTCTGCTTTTCCGAATGTATGCGCGCATTTTCCGCGTCTTTGGGTCTTCTTTTTAAGATCGTACATATGTAGATGTTTATACACTCGCCTATATGAATACACACATGCACGCATACTCTATCACTATAAGCATAGTATTTGAAAAAGTAAGCCGGCACATCATCTTAAGATTGACGAAGTCGACACAGACACTTACATAGTCGACAGGAACGTCTCCTCCAAGTGGCTGCACATCGATGGAAGGCCTGAAATAAATAAATTCAGAAAAATATGAGCACTAATTGATGTGAAGTCTATGAGTTGATTCTGATAGGTTGAGTATACACTATCCTCCTTACTATTCAATCATGGGTTGGTTCACGATTTTTTTTGAAAACACATCCTATATCTCTATTTCTAATGGAGCAGTCAGGAGGATTGCGTCCATGATTTTTGTTGTTCGTTTTTTTTTCCGTCTCACCTTCCACCGCCACCCCTTCACATCGGTTTTTTATCGTCTAATAAAACATTTCCTAACTAGCCACTTTTCAAATGGGTAGGAACCGATAGCACGTTACCAAACAATGAAATCCAGTTTCATGACAATCAATGCTAAAACCTTAACTTTTCTAATGCATCGAATCTTTACCTTTCCTAACAACCAAATCTTGTACTATTAAAGGAAAATTGGTGAATGATGATTCATCATTCAACTCTTTCATAATGGTACGTCGTGGCCTTCCCACACTTACCAAAACAATTAGTCGTACTTACCAAATCTCTACTCCTAAAGGAGAAGTCTGCGGTGGTGATGGTCGGTTTGGTCGTAGTTCGTTTCATTTCGTTCGCCTCGCTCCTTCGTTCCATCGCACGTCTCTATTCGCGCACGAGAAAAGGAAACATCCCCGTCTATGATTTCCCCCCACCAAATCAGCCCCTACTCAAAGAAAAACAAATTGCCCCACCCCTTTCCTCTCGAGCGAGGCTAGGTCTCCTGCTCGCTCGTATGTTGTCGCCATCCTCCCACTTGAAAGCCCTGGCTCTCGCCGTTGGTCGCCTCCCTCTGCGCCTCCTGACCCCCCCTCACCACGTGTCTCGCCTTGCCACCTCCCAAGAATCCAGTGACAGACGACTCCCGTATTTCATGGATGGAGTTTTCAAAGTCCAGACCGGCGTCGACGCCCTCTTCGCCCAGGCTGTCGGGTGCATCGACGTTGTCATCCCCCCGACCGTGTCACAGATCGGGCGGTGCTAAGAGGAGCCCAAGGGAGCTGTTGCTGTTAGCAAACACCGAGGCTATGATAATCAGAAGCTGCTGTTGTATACGTCTACTCCAAGTCATGGTAGAGTAACTATCTGGTTTTTTTCTGGGTAGGGAGCTCGCACCCTGTGCCGACCACATCTGGCGATCATGGGCTCCCCTAGAGGTGAAGATCTTCGCATGGCTCGCGGGGCGAGCTAGGCTGTGGACGGCGGATCGACTGGCACGAAGAAACATGTTGCACACACGGTTATGTCAGTTGTGTTGCTAGCAAGACGAGGATACCACTCACATGCTCCTAGGATGTGCATACGCTCGCGAGGTATGGTACAACATGATGCTTCCTCTGAGGTTGCACAGGTTCACTCCGGATGGCGCGAAGCCCCTAGTAGAATGGTGGCCACAGATGGTGGAGGCGGTGCCGGCAGGCCAAAGAAGACATCTGAACACCACCACCTTGGCCTTCTTCCTGGGTAGGGAGCTCGCACCCTGACATCTGGCGATCATGGGCTCCCCTAGAGGTGAAGATCTTTGCATGGCTCGCGGTCCGGGCTAGGCTGTGGACGGCGGATCGGCTGGCACGAAGAACACATGCCGCACACACGGTTATGTCAGTTGTGTTGCCAAAAAGACAAGGATACCACTCACATGCTCCTGGGATGTGCATACGCTCGTGAGGTCTGGTACAACATGCTGCTTCCTCTGAGGCTGCACAGGTTCACTCCGGATGGCGTGAAACCCCTAGTAGAATGGTGGCCACAGATGATGGAGGCGGCACCGGCAGGCCAAAGAAGACATCTGAACACCACCACTTTGGCCACTATACATTTCATCTGGCTCAAGCGCAACAGCCGTGTCTTCGAACACAAGGCGTCCCGGCCACGGCCACGGTAGCGCTAATTATGGCTGAACTCCGTCTATGGATTCATGCTAGGGTAGAGGGTGGACACCCCTTTCAAATTAATGTTTAGTGATTATTGGAGAAGTAATGAGGAAGTTGTATGGCATACTGAGGTTTAGTTTTCTTTTTCTTTTCTTTTTGACGGAAAGGGTTTTGCTTTTCCAACACACTGTTGCACCATTTACATCTCACTTCTTGTTATATATTAAAATGAGTGCAGCCCAGTGGGATTGATATGTCTCTCGTACAGACGACTTCTTTGTTAAACCACACACGCAAAAGTGGATCTCCTTCAAATCTAAGTACTTGATAATGTACGAACTATATACATTTATGAATATTTTGGAGTTTGGATCCTATTATGGTGCCTACAGGGAAGAAAGTGTTTCTCCCCAAAATCCAACTTCCGTAGCCAAGATGGCAAAGCACCATGGGATAGGTATGCGTCAGAGAGAGGACCATAGGAAGCTGAGGTTGCAAATATGAAAGCAAATTCCAAGGTGCTCAGTGGCCATGACATCTTTGCTCCTCAAAAGGGCAAAACTCCATGAACGGCTTGATCACTGAGTGCCATGGAGAAGCACACATGTTCTGATCTCTCAACACATCTCTTTGTACTCTGCAGAATCTTGCCACTCGTAATATAGTTTTGATATGGAGATTTACTTGATGCTTATTCCTTATGGTAATTAATCTCATTATCAAATAAATTATTTTAGACATAACATACGCTATCCCCAGCCCCCGCGTCGTCAGGGCGGCTCGGGCGGCTCCCTACCCAGCCGCCGGGGGCGCATACTCCTTCCTCCCCACCCTCCGCCGCCGCCGGGGGATGCCGCCGGTCTAAGCCCGGGGGCCGACGGCGGTGGCGGAGGACATCACCTCTCTCCCGTGGATCTGGGGTTGTGCGGATCCCTGAATCGTGTGGAGGCGCCTCAGATCCGATCGGCAACGGCGATGGCTGTGGCGCGGCGGCATCGGAGGCGGCGCGGGCTGCGGGCGCGGAGACCAGCCCGGTTCGCGGCGGCGGCACTGCGGTCGGCGGCGGCGGCGGCGCGCCATCTGCCTTTGGATCGGCGGCGGCGGCGTGGAGGGCCTGGTGGTCGCGTAGGCGGCACCTCCGTCAGATCTGTTCTGACCGGTGCAGTCGGCGGTGGTGGTCATCTCTTCCGTCAGAGGTGATCGGCCTGCGGCTGGGTGATCGGATCTCGAGATCCGTCAGCTAGTCCCGGCTACGTGTCGGGGAGACATAGTTGCCGGTGAAAACCGAGCCGTTGGCGGGCGATGACGGCGTTTTACGTCGTTACCTTGATGAAGGCATCGTCGTGTAACTGTTGTCAACCCACTCGTGCTGCTTCGGGGGAAACCCTAGGATCTGGTCTTCCAGATCGGACGATGGCGGTACTACGGTGCCATCTCTCTCCTGAGAGCATCGTTTGTGGAGCAGCGCTGGAAGACAGAGGCGGGAGGTGGAGCGGCTTCGTCTTGCACGGAGCTTCGGTGGAGCTGTCAAGTCATGCCTGGCCGACAGGTGCTACGCTGAGTCATGCCTGTTCGGCAGGTGCTACGCACGACAGATTTTCCAAAGACTTCAAGCTGTGTCGGCTGGTGGTACTTGGCAGCATGGTGCTGAGGTGTATCAGTGGCGACCGCGACGTGCTCAGCTGTTTGCGCACAGGGAGGAGGTACCGTTGGGCGCCATGGTGGCGTCGATGATAGCTAGACCGAGCAAGGTTGATGCATCAGTACAGTTCTAAAGATGGAGCGATGGCAGTTGGCGGCGGCCGCCTCTGAGAGCACGCCGGACCGGCGAGACCCATGTCCGGCAGACGTCCTGGATGGGTCCTCAGGTCTTAGATGTTAGGTTTGGCTGCAATGTCTATTTGGTATTTGGCCCAGGCTATCTGCGCCCCTTCATCAAGTGGATAGGTGTAGCGATAGTTTGTTGCTTAGACGGCGGTTTAGTCTTACTGTTGTATTACTTTGTAAGATCTTGTGAAAATAATTAATAAAGTGGCCGTATGCATCGTCCAGATGCAGAGCCGGGGGTCATCCTTCTTTTATAAAAAAAACATACGCTATCCTCTCCTCAACCAATAATTAGTTTATGATTTTAATCTTCTTTTGAACAGGCTACACAGACAAATCAATGGAGGATGGATATGTCCTTCGAAGCTAAAAATAGTAACATGATGCCTTGTAAGGTATCGTGTTCAAGTATGAAACGAATCGCAACACATTGAATCATGTCTGCTACAATATTCGTCCATGTGGTATACTTAAATTTGTACAATGCGAGTCACCCTGCAGCAATTCGTGTAGCACAAATGAAATGGAAGAAAATTAAGTAAGGCATTTTAGTTAATCAGCTTTCTGTTTTGAATTTTATTTTCTCAGCTATGCATCATATTTGTTTTAATTTATGCTTCTGCTTGTGGCCAACATAACCGCTAACGAACACTAGTAGAAAACAGAGCATCTGTCCCGGTTTCAGAGGGCTTTTAGTCCCGGTTCTGCAACAGGGACATAACGATCGAGACTAATGCCCATCACTTTTAGTTTCGGTTGGCTTACGAACCGGGACTAAAGGAGTTCCACGTGGCCGCTGTGGGGCGCCCAGGCAGGAGGACCTTTAGTCCTGATTGGTAACACCGACCGGGACTAAAAGAAAGCCACGCGTTAGCAGCTCCCAGGCGCTGGGTTTTTTTAAGGAGGGGAGGGGGGGGGATTAGGAGTTTTGGAGGGTTTAGGGGTTTCGTATTGTGTTAGCTAGCTACTACCTATATAGAGAAGTGACATCTCTTTCTCCGTGCTTGGTCGATGCTAGCTACTACATATAAAGAGAACTCGACGGTAGCTAGTAAGCAAATGAAGGAACCATTAATTACACAACATCGTCATGAACATATATAGAGAGAAGTGACCTCTCTTTCTCTGTGCTTGGTTGAACAACAAGTTTTCGTATGTCTATCCGACGATACTACATATAGACAATATAACATCTCTTACTATCCCTGACATCATCTACCCAAATCATTCAATTCTGCATGGTATTCTCCGTCTTTAGGTATGACGTGGTCAAGAAAAAATCTCATCAATTCCTCTTGAATTGCTCGTATGCGATCATGTGGTAAGAGTTCGTCCCGCTTCTCCCATATCTAATTTAAAGAAGGGGGTCAATACATATATATGAATGAAACTCAACACAATTGATGGTAATAAAATAAAATTATGAATATTGTTTACGTACTTCAAATTGTTTGTCAGATAAGCCCCGCTCAGAGGTCTATTGGCGAATGAACTCGCAAACATAGTATCCTTATAAATTATTCCCGTGTGCCTGCCACAAGCACTTTACAAGAATAGAGTTCAATCAAACAGATAAGCAAGCATGACAATGGTATTGATGAAACTAGAATCAATGAGAGATGCGCGGAACTAGCTAGTACTACTTATTTTAGGATGCGTAAATCACAGCTTCTTCTTCTCTAGACTCGAAACCATTCCGGTGAATTTATTCCAAACCCTTCCCGGCCAATAAAATGATTACTTGATTTCAGGAAATGAACGAAAGTTGCCGATATGATATGATTGAACTTACTTCTGGAGCATTTCACTCATGTCCGACCACTCCTTAGCCTCTTTACGTCTCGAGTCTAAGACAATTGCTACTCCCGCGTCAAGCTTAATGGATAGCAGAATAAAGTGAAACATGCGCACGCATAACTCATCAATTACACTTAATGTCGTGTAAGCGAAACCGAATATGCACTAAAACAGTAACACTCACTTGAAGTTGTAAGGAAAAAGTATTTCCCTTTTGTTTTGATGTCGAAGGAACGCGTTTAGCAAGTTTTCCTCAATATGTTTGGCTCTGTTTTGTACCGCCCATTCGTTTATGGTATTTGGGCTAATGAACCCAACATCATAGATTTGTCCTCTTTTGCACTCGACGATCTTCAATCTGCATAATATATAGTGAGGATGATTATATATACATACAATGAACGAGCTAAGCTAGAGACTTAATTACAGAAATAATACTTACAGACAGTAGCAAGTCACGAGAGTTTTGTTGATGGTGTCTTGATTGTATAACTGAAATAATTTCACAAATTCAACATACATCATGTCGACTCTAATAAAGTCATGCTCATGTTTAATTTCCAGCAAAATACTATCGGTCCCATCCTTGCTGCATGTTTCCAAATACCAGTCATGTAATTTTTGTATCATCGTTGATAGTTGCCGGAGCTCATCAGGTTTGACAAGAGACATCCTGCGCTCGTACTTAAATATACAAATGGTACAAGTAGCACATACCGGAGATGACGGGGGTGAGGACGCCGTCGCCGATGACCGTGCAGGTCCGGATCATGACCATGACGAGCAGGGCGGTCTTGAGGCTGCGGTGCGCCTCGAGCCATCGCCTGACGCGGGAGCCGTGGGCGACCTCCGGCGGGCGCTCGAGGCTGTAGGTGGAGAGCTCCTCGTGAGCGAGCTGGCGGTTGGGGAGCAGGCTGACGTTGGCGTGGCGCAGATGAGGGAATAGACCCCCCCGCCCCCGGAGCACGATGGAGACATACTTGAGGAGCGGGATGAGGGTGAGCGTCCAGAAGACGAAGGAGAGGACGCCGAGGATCTCGTCGTTGGAGTCGGTGTGGGCGATGTCGTCGGCGAAGATGCTCTTGTGGACATAGACGGGGTCAGGTCCCGGTACACCACCCCCAGGCTCTGGTACGCCAGAGCCACATAGCAGTTTCAGCGTTGATTCATGTTCCCCCTACCTTGCTTAATTTTGAATTGGGAATCTGTGGCTGACCTTTCCGGGCTCCATGGCGGTCGCCCTCCTAAGCTCGACCAGGATCTGTCAACTGCTCGGCGAGGAAACAGCTAGGCTCTGATGATAACGCTTAGGTTCTCCTCCTACGTCCAAGAAGAGAGCACATCAAGAACAGAGCAGCCAAGGACAAGATTGCGGCGCGCACACACGAACGGACGGACACCTCGAAAGGAGCGAGAGCTGGCAATGCCAGGATACGGCGCTATACTATATTAGCACTCCTTCGTTTTTATTTAGTCCGCGTATTAACTTTGATCAAAGTCAAGCTTTTTAAACTTTGACAAAGTTTATAAATAAAATTATTAACATCTACAATAACAAATCAATATCATTAGATTCATTATTGAATGTACTTTCAGTTCATATAGATTTATTATGGTAAATATTTGTATTGTTTTATATAAACTTGGTCAAACTTTATGAAGTTTGACTTCAGTCAAATCTAATATGCGGAATAAATAAAAAGAAGGGAGTACTAGTATACGAAGGAACCAAGGTGGGTATATGAAGAGGGAAGAAGACGAAGAGATCGAGGAAGCAGATACTCCCTCATTTCCGGTTTATAGGGCTCAATTCAAAAATCTCACCAATCAAGATAGATGGTGAGCGGTGAAATACTTTTTTGTAATTTGCAAAAGCACCCAGTTAATGCTCTTGTTTTCTTTAAAAATTTATGTTTATCAATGTATTAATTGCAATGCATGCATGCATGGGTCAATTTTCTTTTAATACTTGCATGTAATTATTTAAAGCATCTTGGAATCTGAACTTGTGATGAAGAACAATCAAATTGAGTCTTATAAAATGAAAAAATCAAGATTTTAGATAAGTTCTATAAACCAAAAAAAAGGAGTAGATAATGAAGGAGAATGAAGAAAGGCATACATATCCGCCGAGAAAAACATGGTGGGCATCACCGAGCGGCGGGGGACGTGTCACGTGTGGTGGGGGCCCGTCCACCTACAACCTCCACAACTAGTGTGCTTCTCCCAAGCTGCTTCAAAGAGATAATCAACTCAAAAACTCACTCATTCAGACAAAATGAGGCCGGCATACTAAAATCCATGGATATGATGTGCAAGCAGATACGGGCGGACCAACCTTTTGGCCGGGCACCAGTTTATCGCAACGTGCAGAGGCACCGAGGCCGGAGGACAAAGAAAGGCATGTGCGTCAACTCATACACATTCTCACTCCTACTCTATCATATCATCGACCTTTAGCTTTGGGGAGCGCGGACCAGGGACAGCCTCCCCTAGATCGATCGCTGCTGCCGGTGCCGGCGCCCAGAGGCGGAGCCAGGATTTCTCAAAGCCTAGGGCTAAAACTAAGTGGCTATAAAAAAAACCAAATATCACGCATGCTAATACATGTTAGAAGTACACCACAAATTCACCAAAATGAAAAATATGAATTCATATTATGTTAAGAGCAATTTTGATAAAATATGTAAAAAAAATTAACAATATCCATCATTGGAAAGTTGGTACCAATTAATGAAGACTTTGTTCATTTGAGGTCATTGTCTGTTCACAAGCAATAATAAAAGGACATGGACTTGTAAATATAAATCAAGTACTAGTATTTAAAACCAAGACATTGGATAGACTAAATCAAGTGTTCATTTGAAATTTTGCAAAATAAGAACATATGAACAAATTGACTAAAGTGATAGAATTTTAACATCACTAATTCATTGATTTTGGCTGCTACAAAAGAACTAGGAAAAAAATGATACAAGAAACTACAGATTACCTATCATGTCCAGCCGGTTGTGTAAATGGAGCTGAACAGAATAGAAAGGTTGATGGGGGCTGTGGCGCCGTCCGCCGGGCGCAACCGCGCAGGTCCGGATGTACGGTTCGTCGAGTCAAGTAGTCGAAGTGTCGAGGGGAATTGGCGACGCAGCATGAACGAGGTTTGTTTTCTGATCGATCTGGCGAAACGATGGAAAGAGATCAGCGATGGTGAGGTGGTGAGCAGCAATCAGGCAAGATCTTTTTTGGGGGGTAGCTACCATGTGAGATCTGTTTCTGATTCGTTTTGGAGCGATCGTTCGTCAGGGCTTGATGGCGGTGGAGAGCTTTCTGGGTTGTATATGGGCTAAGGCATGGCAATGGATGTGCACATCTAGGGCTGGGCCTTTATGAGTGTACAAACATGCAAAATTCCTGCTGGATAATGTAGTTGCGAGTTGGGCCACGCCTGGGGCTATAGCCCCAGTTGCCCCAGGCCCAATTCCGCCTCTGTCGGCGCCCCGCGTTAATGGTGGGGCTCATCTTGCATCTTTCGTGGCTAAAAATCTACGCTTTTCTTCCTTTCACCTTTGCCGCAAAGCGATGCGAACGATTGGAGATGCCTCGCTGAAAAAGATGGATGTCTGGTGGTAGACGGATCTTGGTAGGGAGTTTGGCACGGAAGGGAGAAGATAGATTGGTCCGAGATCGTCGAGTGGGCGGATGACAACTACTAATCGGCAGCACCAACTACAACCATGAATGGGCAATAGACTTGCTCAAGTTCCATACTACCACCTCCTCTCCGTATCACTCAGCCTGCCACTAATGTCTACTACCTTTGTGTAAGCTAGGGGAGGTGGACGATGAAGAAGAATCTTGGCATTCTTCTTCCAATTAATGCATGGAGGGGACACGATATATCTATCTGATCTCATTTCTTTATGGTCGTGCAGGAGAATCAAAAAAGGAGAGAGATCCTTATCTTTGGTTGCAAGGGAAGGTGGACGGTACCCAAAAAGATACTCCCTCCTTTCCGGTTTATAAGGCTTATCTTAAAATTTTAATTTTTTTTTCATTTTGTAAGGCTCAGTTTGGTTATTTTCCATCACATGTTTAGATTTTAAGATACATTAAATCATCGCATGCAGGTTGAAGAGAAAATTGACCAATGTATGTATTTTATGCATGCATGCATTGCAATTAATGCATTAATAAACATAATTTTTTGAGAAAAACAAAAGCATTACTAGTTTGGTACTTTTGCAAACTACAAAAAATATTTCACTACTCATCATCTATCTTAGTTGATTAGATTTTTGAATTAAGCCCTACAAATCAAAAAGGAGGGAGTAATGTGAAAATGAAAATTTCTAAAGTACTGACCTTCTGCTGCAGCAAGCTGGCGATGGAACGATGATGGAAAACGCCGGAAGATCGAGTGGATCAGTGGAATTCTTCCGGTCCCTGCACCTGAGCCAAGCAACAGTACTGCTATGCTAGTTGATACAGTATATTCTTCTAACGAGTTGGGATCCGTCCCCAATAAAATGTACTAGTAGACGACTGGACTCTGATCATCTGATGCAACAGAGAGCGTTGGAACGGCCGGCCATGATCGCCGCACCACAGGTTTATCACACGATAAAGAAATGAAGCGGCGAGCGAGTACCGAGAGAACACATGGGCGATCTCCTCGTGGATCTCGCAATCGCAGCGCATGGTCCACCCCCGCGCCACATGATGGAGATCCAAGCGAATCGTCACCGTCACTCGCTCCCGTAACAATACATTATGGGATACTACTAAATGAGTAAATGAAACGACAGTAAATAAGTAAACGGGATACTAGTACTCAAAAAATAAAAAACATTGGCGAATAGTAAATGAGTATAAGGTGACAAGGTCGTCTGTTTCCTCCAAGGAACTGAATTTGGCTTGGCGCCGTCGCGGACCCTCCACCGGCACCGGCACCCCGCATGGGACGCTAGGTTGCCATCGTTGCATCAGTCGCAACGCCACCGATCCATCGATTGGCCGCATCCAGCGTGCCGTGCCGTGGCCGCGATCGGCGTGGGCTCCCTCCTCCCTGCTCTCGTGGTGGATGGGAGGGGCGCGCCGGCTGCTCTGCGGTGCCGCGAACGGTAAGCGCCACGGACAAGAGCATCGGTTTCGTGGACGATTTTCGGGTCGCCGAGTAGTCCCCGGGTTTTCCGATTCACGGTGCCCGTGACAATGATTGGCCGGGTGCTCTGCTGACTGACTGCCAACTTTGGCACTGTGCGTCGCGCGGTCTCACGTGGCGGAATAGGCTGCGACTGGGACCTGCATGTGCTTCTCGAATGTACGCACGCCGATGGGAATCGGAATGTTGCTTTCGGCCGCTGCTGCACCTGCACGGGCGGCTGCAATGCAAAGGCGCCCAAGCATTTGCTTGCCCGCATGTACTCTGTGGTGCATGCACCTCAGGTCTTTTGGGATTTGGCTTCGAGTGTCAAATACCATCGTTAGCAATTATATGCAATACAATTCTCTGTTGAACAAAACAGAAGTTAATAAAGTTTAAGTTATTTCTTTTTCCAAGAGAAACCCGGTAATTTTAGTAGACAGCGACAGATATACATACAGTTTGGTGACGGTAGTTGGGCAGTTTGAACATAATCCGGTACTGTTGTCAAGTTTCTGAATAGATATCCGAGTCTTGTTGTCCATCTCTCTCCATGCCGAGCAAAGTTTTGAGTTCAAGACCCTGTCAATACAATATTATAAAAATGTCTAAAGGCATCTCTAACATTGACCTACAAATTTGCTCCGGCATCTGTTCACGGACAGGGGGACCAGTCTGCAGGTACTGATGCCAGGGGCCGCCATCCAACGCCGCCGACATACATTTCAACAACTGTTTGAACTAACCAGATGAAATTCATGCAAATACGGTGGGATTTATAAAAACTGGATGACATTCATGCAAACACGACGGATTTTTATTACATTTAGAACCAAAAAAAAGTTCCGACACTAAACCTATCCCACGGCGGCGTGTGATACGTCTCCGTCGTATCTACTTTTTCAAACACTTTTGCTCTTGTTTTGAACTCTAATTTGCATTATTTGAATGAAACTAATATGGACTGACGTTGTTTCCAACAGAACTACCATGGTGTTGTTTTTGTGCAGAAATAAAAATTCTCGATATTGAACAATTTTTTTTTTACAATTTTTCTATGGAATATATAAAAAACAATGGAGCCAAGACCCATAGGAGGGGCGCCATCAATGGCTCACGAGTCACCAGGGCGCGCCTTGATGCCTCGTGGGGCCCACGTGGCTCCACCGATTCTAATCCCAAGTCTATAAATTCCTAATCTCCGAGAAAAAAATAAGACATGAAGTTTCATTGCGTTTTATGATACGGAGCCGCCGCCACCTCATCTACTTCATCAGGAGGCCAGATTTGGAGTCCATTCGGGGCTCCAGAGAGGGGGGGGGGTCCTTCATCATCATCAGCATCATCATCATCATCATCATCATCATCATCAACCATCTTTCATCCCTAATTTCATGATGCTCACCGTCGGGAGTGAGTAATTCCTTCGTAGGTTTGCTGGACGGTGATGTTTGGATGAGATTTATCAGGTAATCGAGTTAGTTTTGTCAGAGCTTGATCCCTATTATCCACTATATTATGAGAATGATGTTGCTATGACTTTGCTGTGCCTAATGCTTGTCACTATGGCGCGGGTGTCATGATTTCAGATCTGCACCCTTTATGTTTTCATGAATATATTTGTGTCACTGATCCTATCTTGCAAGTTATGATCCGCATCTCTCAAGATGACAATAATTGGGATTCTTTCCGGTGATTACCGTAGTTTGAGGAGTTCATGTATTCATTATGTGTTAATGCTTTGTTTCGGTTCTCTATTAAAATGAGTCATTAATATCCCTTAATTTTTTTATGGACCCCACTGCCACGAGAAGGTAGGACAAAAGATGTCATGCAATTTTTAAAATTTCAAATAATTTTGAATTCTAAATATTTTTAAAAATACGCATTTTTGAAAAAAAGAAAAAAAGAGAAGAACTAAATATATATATATATAAACAAAAATGAAAATAAAAAAGAAACAGAAAGGAATTTAAAAAAAAACTAAATTAAAACCAGTCACAAAAAACAATAAAAGAAAAGGAAAACCTATCCGGGGAACCTTCTAGAAGGTTCCCAAAACCGGAGAAAACCGTACCTACGCTAACCTCTAACGGCCCGACCTAGATCGCGCCGCTTGCTCCTGAATCCCGTGCAAACCCTCGACAACTTGACGCGACATGCGTCACATAGGATTTTCCCGACTATGCCTCACTTCAGACGAGACCGAGGGAAGCCTCTGGCCTAGTAGAGCGCGAGATTAGCTGGTTCAAATGCGCGGGAGGCTACAACATCAATTTTTTGCATCATGTTTTCTGTTTTCGTTTTTTCTTTGTTGTTTAATTTATTTATACTTCCCAATATTTTAAATAAATATATTAATAAAAGACTTTACATGTTTAAAAAAACAAACATTTGAAAAATCTTAAATGTGTATAGAGAAAATATTTCTCATGTATGCAAAAAATGTAAAACATGTGTGAAGAAATTGATCATGTATTTTAAAAAATGATAATCCAAACATTTTAAAAAATATTAAAAATTATTATAAAATTTTAGTCAAGCATTCTTTTTGAATGTGTATAAAACATATTGACTGTCTATTAAAAAATTCTTAATCAGCCACCTGAAAATATGTTAAATGTTTATTGAAAAATATTGACCATGGATTGAAATTTTTTTAATTAATCTTTTGAAAATATTAAATGTGTATAGAAAAAATGTTTACCATGTACTAAAAAACTTAAATATTTTATTTGAAAAATGTTAGTCAAGCATTTCAATTTTTTTAATGTGTATAGAAAATATGTTGACCATCTATTAAAAAAACATCAAAGTTGTATTTAAAAAAGGTTAATCAAACATTATAATTTTTTAATATATATTGAAAAAAATTTGACCGTGTATTAAAAAATATAAATATGCTATTTGAAAAATGTTAATCAAGCTTTTAAAAAATGTATGGTGTCTCTAGAAAAAAATGTTGACCATGTATTAAATAAATGTGAATGTTGTATTTGAATTTTTTTAAATCTTTATTAGATATATACCCAAAATATTTATAGTAAAAACAGAAAAAACCCATGAGAAAACTAAATAAATCAAATGAAAAACAAGAAAGGGAACAACAAAACTGAAGAAAAAGGTGAAAACTGAGAAAGAAACAAAGAAAATCGAAGAAAATAAAATTAAAGAAAATGAAAGAAAAAACAGAGAAATAAACGAAGAAAACCCGGTGAAAAAGCAAAAAACAAAAAACCTGAAAACCAGTGGAAAACTTTCTCAATTCCTTGAAGTTGATCACGCCATACAAATTTAAGACAAAACGCAACCAGTGACTCAGTGGCTAGCAGGGCTACGCAGCAAGAACGAGATCTTAGGATTGAGCCCGGCGCTTCGTTTTTCTACTCTATTTTTTAATTACTTTTCGTTACGCTACAATGAGCCGGCCGGTCATTATAGACTTTTTAGGAGCTGTATGGGTTGTGTTAAATCGACCGACCACATGTTTTATTATGGGTCAGTCCATTCCTTACTGGGCCGAGACCCATCACCAGGTGCGACCCAGCTTTGCCTTTCTGCCAATGTTTTTTCTGTTTTTATCTGTTTTTGATTTTATTTTTTTACTTTGCTTTATTAGTTGGTTTTCTTTTCTGGGTATTTTTGAGTTGTTAGGTCAGTGTAAATATATTCACAAAAATAATACTACACAACATGTGCAAAAATTACACTATTATATGATTGATCTTTGCATATTAAAAAAGTGCAATTTCAATGCAAAGTTGTGTGCAAGAGTTTTTCATTTTCGTTCTTTGTAAAGGGTAATATCAGTGCTACTAATTCATTCTTTCTTGTAAAACATTATGGTTTATATTTATGTTAGTTTTATTTTATTTTTCTTCTTCTTTAAGGGTAATACCAAAAGACTATAATTCACTCCTTCATAGGAAACTTTTTTCACTATCATAAGTTTATCATTGCATATTAAAAAAACATTTTCGTGTATATTGTGTGCAAATTTGTCATTTTTTTAAGAATTTATTTTATTTCAAAGGGTAATACCAATGCCACTAATTCATTCTTTGTTACGATATTTTATTACTTTGATTTAGGTAGTTTTTCAATTTTATTTTCTTTCTTATTTAAGGGTAACACCAATGCCACTAGCTACACTATTATATTCTTGTTCTAGCATATTTTAAAAAACAGCATGTTTTGTATATAGTGTGCAAGTTCTATCATTGTTTGCATTAGAATTTTTTTAGTATTCTTGTCTTCTTTAATGGTAATATGAATGGCACTAATTCATTCTTTCTTAGAAAACAATTATTATTTTAATTTTAATTTTAGTTTTTATTTCATTTTCTTTATTATTTAAGGGTAATATCAATGCTAATAATTCTTTTTCCTTATAAACTTGATTATTTTGACTTATTATTATTATTATTCCATTTTCCTTTCTTCTTTAAGGGTAATACCAATGCCATTAATTATTTCCTTTTTTGGAATATTTTTTTTTTCAAAAATTCCTCTATTATATGCTTATTCTTGCATATTATAAAATATACAATTTTTATGAATGATGTGTGTAAATTTTGTCGTTGTTTCTTTTAGAATTTTATTTTAATTTTCTTTGTTCCAAAAGGTAATATCAATACCGTTTAATTCATTATTCCTTAAAAAACCTAATTATTTTGCTTTACCTTCAGTTTTCATATGTGGGAACTACTTTATGATGAAAACCTTATTTATTTTATTTTTGTGTGTGTATGTATACACGCGAGTATTATACACTATGTATGCATATTATACTAGCATGTGAAAATTACACTATTATATGTTTATTCTTTGCATATTACAAAAAGTATGATTTATGCCACTAGTTCATTCTGTATTTGAAAAACTACTTTTGTATGAAAATTCCACAATAATAGACTTATTTTTGGGTCATTTACATTTGTGCCCCTAACTCGAACCCACTACTCAGATTTGCCCCTAATTTCGAAGCATGCTCAAATTTGCCCCTATGCCGTTAAGTGACCTTACAGAAATGCCCTTCCGTTCCGTTTCCGTCCGGTCAAAGGGGTTTGACCGTTTACCTGACGTTTTCTGGACAATTTGCCCCTGCCTCCATGTGTCACTTACATGCAGGACCCACTCAAAATAAAATAAGATCAGAAACACTTTCTCTCACCCCCTCTCTCACACACACTTCCATGTGGGCCCCAACCGATGAATAAAACTAGATAAGGACTAATCAAACTAGACATAGGGCCACATGTCATTGTATTATTATTATTATTATTATTATTATTATTATTATTTTCTGAAATATATTGTGTTATTTAGGGGTGGGTCCACTGCTCAGCCAGACAAAAAAATCATTAAACTAATTCTAAACTAATGCCCCTAAACTAATCCCTTCGAGGGATGCCGGCGGCGACCAAATCCAGCGGCGGAGGCACACCGAGAGGCCACGAGGAGGCCGGCTCAGGGAACCAGGCGATAGCCTTGGCTCAGCCTCGTTCAGGGTTGGTCTCTTAGGACCATATGGTCGCTGGATCTAACGGCAACGACCGTTCCCACGGCGGCTCTGGCGGCGCAAACGGGGGAGCTGTAGTGCGAGAGGGAGAGGGTAGCCGGGTGTCCTAGGCAAAGGAGATCACTAGGAGGACGATGGCCGCGCCACTGGGGCTCGGGGAACACCAGAGTGATGACTTCGACGATGGCGGCCATGGCAGTGCTCGGAGCTCGCGGGGAAGATGACCAGAGGTCACGGGGCTTGTTGTGGAGGACGTCCACATATTCTGCGGTACCTCAGGATGCTCTGTCGGTGGCAGGGACCGGTCGCGGAGCTTCAACAACGCCGAATCGGTGGCGGCGGTCCGAGGCCGAAGGTGGGGAAGATGCATCATGGCGCTTGGTACTTAACTTCTTTGATCAAATTCATAGGCTGAGATGATGAGGGCATCTCGTAGGGGCTTCTTGGAGAGGTGGTCGCGCTTGGGGTTGCAGTTGGCCATGTGAGTGACCGGCGACGGCGATGGCGCGCTCTCCGGCGTGCTTGCGGGAGAGGTCTAGAGGGCGGGAGAGAGAATTAAGGGAAGGCGAGCGGCGGCATCAAGGGAGGCCAGTGGCAGCGCAAGGCGAGCTAGCAGCAGCGGCGGCGACCAGGCCAGGGCCTGTGGTTCGCCGGAGGTGAGAGATGCCGCGAGGGAGGGAGAGATATAGAGGTGGGAGAGATTTTTTATTTTCTTTTTTGTAGCCCCACATGTAAGTGATACAGAGAGAGAGGTGAGAGAGAGTTTTTTTTAGTGAAAGGGCCCAACTCTCAGGAGGGGTAAAATTGTCCAGTAAACGTCAGGTAGACGGTCAAAGGCCTTTGACCAGACGGAAACGGAACGGAAGGACATTTCTGTAAGGCCACTTAACGGCTTAAGGGCAAATTTGAGCATGCTTCGAAATTAGGGGCAAATCTGAGTAGTGGGTTTGAGTTAGGGGCACAAATGTAAATGACCCCTTATTTTTTCGTATTATAAAAAAATAATTTATGTATAAATTGTGTGCAATTTGTTATTGTTTGTTTTAGATATTCTTTTAGCCTATCATTCTGTGATTGCATGTACTTCATTAGAGCTTCTCCAACCGCCGCGCTAAACAAGGGCCGCGTCGTAAATTTGGCCATTTTAGCGCGCGCGCAACCGGTAGAGTGGCTCCAGCGGGCGCGCAATAACCACGCGCGCGGCATATGGAGTTGGGCGCGCGGTCCGAATCGCCAACGCACGCTCTGTATTTGGGGTGCCTGCTTCCGCGCGCAGCACACACGAGCGCTCGCGCCGCACTCTCTCCTCCGCGCCACCTTCGCCCCGCACACGCCGGCGCCGGTGAACTGGACCCGATGGACGCACGCGCCGACACCACGCTCACCCCATCCTACATCCGCGACCCCTCCACCGCCGCCGCCGCCGCAAACCCTAGCGCGGGGAGCGTTGGCCTCGCCTCCGCCGGAGCTCCTCCGAGTATCAGCCTCGTGCGCGACCTCTTCATGCTTCCACGGATAACCTCGGCGGCGGGTGGCGTCGCGCCGGCGCCGCCCCATGCCCCCCCTTGAAGCTTCCAAATGCGACGCGGCCGAAGAAGGGCAAGACATCCGCAAAGAAGAACAAGGCGACGGACGGCTCTGGCACCTCGAAGGCGTCGAGGAAGAAGCTTGCAAGGCGTGTGACGGGTGCAGCGGCTACCGAAGCGCCGGCGAGCTCACTCGTTGAGCCGGCGGCCGACGTGCACAACGTGTTCGACGATATGCCCCAAAGGTAGAAAATTTCCCCAACTTTTTTTTCTTGTTATTTTTTGAATGCATTCATATAGATAGCTTATTTGCATTGTTCTATATATTTTGTAGTCTCAACGATGATGCATACATGTCAACTATGGGTGTTGGCTCCAACAATTCGCATTGGTCTCAAACCAATGACATGCACTTTGATGACCATGAGTTCGAGGTGGACGAGGATGGTGAGGGCATTGTCGACGCACCGGAGGGAAGAGCGGGCAATTACACCAACACCGAAGACATCTTACTATGCAATACTTGGTTGCAAGTGTCGAGGGATCCATCCGTTGGAGGTGATCAAAGTAGAGATGCTTATTGGAACCGGATGAAGGAACACTTTGATGTTCGCAACGTGAGTGGAATTGACCGCTCCGAGCGATCTCTTCGGTCTCGGTGGTCGACAATCAACAAGGATTGTCAAAAGTGGGCAGCCACACAAAAGGCTGTTGACAAGTTGAACCCAAGCACTACTAGGAAAATGCTTATAGATAGAAGTTTACCAGTAAGCGCCTGTTTAAGCACCCACGCTACTGGTATATAGCAGTGGCGCCTGGTAGAAAACACACGGCTACTACTAAATAACAACAGCGTGTGTTAGCTTGGGCCGCGCTGCTATTACGTGGGCCACAGGGCAAAAACGGTAGCCCACTTACGTGTAGCGTTTGTTTTGAACGGGCGCTACAACTGGTGGGCTTAGAAGTAGCGCGAGCCTCTACCCAACGCTACTACTACTACAGGAAAAGAAAACCGGCCCGTGTGCTGGTCTCCTCGCACCACCCCTCACTCTCACATCGATCCCCTCCGCCCGACGACGCCACCGCGGTTAGGGTTCCTCCCCGGCCGCCTCACCCCCGCCGACGGCGCCGTGCGCCGCCACCACGGGCTGTCGCCTCTCGCCTCCTCCGATGCTCCAGCCCCGCAAGTCCCCCTCGATCTCCTCCTCCCTGCGCGCGCCACCATTAGGCTCCGATCGATTCACCGCGGCGGCTCGCCATGTTTTGGGATTTCGCGTGGGGGAAAGGGATTTAGGGATTGCATGGTGGCTCCGCGCTTCGATGCAACGGGTACGGTTCGCTCGCGGTGTTCTCACGGGCTTGTTTCCTCGCGTGATTGGGGAGAGAGTAGAGAGAGGGGTTAGGTGAGAGAAGTAGAGGCTTTTTGTTGCTCACTGAAACTTGGGTTTCAATTCTTGATTAGCAGTTTAGCACATATATGAACACCACTGGTTGTTGGAACTAATCCAGATGCACAAGTTTGGCCGGCCAAACTTGGTCGAATCCAGGAGATAGAAAAGGAAGCGGGTAGAGGCGGGAGGGGGGGGGATTGAGGGCAGCAGAAGGGAGCGAGTGAACTGACCTGAGCGATTGCGCTTGGATTTCGGCATGGCGGAGGCTTGGTTTCTTCTTCCTTGGTTGCTGTCCCTGGAGCAGTGGTGGTGGCGGCGGTGCCTAGTGTTCTAGGGTTTAGAGAGGGGTTCTCTCTCTCATCCTGCCTTGGCTTTTGTTTAGTGTTGCGCCGCTCGACGAAGGGGAGGGGCCGTAGAGGCGCAGACCAGGCCTAAGTTGGGCTAGAGCAAGCATATTAGATAGAGGCCAGAGCGGTTGATGCAAAGGGAAACATGCACTTGTAGTCTTGTTTCATTGCCTTTTAGGAGTAGTAGGAGGTTAGCCGGTGACGGCATCGATCCACCAGCACCCGGCCATTAATGGAATGATCAACCCAAATCGCTATCCATCTGATGCTGTTAGTGAGCCCATTTTTGGTAAATTTCAGAAAAAGAAAACACAGAGAGATAGAGAGTTGTATCTTATTTAAAAGGAGTGTGTTTGCCTTTTATTGTTTTAATTATTGTGCATCTGATGCCAAAGGTGAAATGGATGTTTACTTATTGTGTTTTGTGAATCTTGTGCCGTGCTGTTTTGAAAGATTATAAGCTGGTTCTACTTTTGGATGTGGGAATAGATAAAGTGTTCCCCTGGATTGATCCACTTAGTTCAGTTGTCCTTGATGAGGATGGAAGTGTTTTTACCCTTGTGTCAGGGCTGGGAGTTGTCCTTGATAAGGATGGAAGAGTTATTGCTCTGCTTTGCCATGCTTGCAGAGATAATGCATAATTGATATTTGTGTAAATAAATGGTATTTTATCTATTGACGATCTTATTGCTGCCTTATAGCTGCCTCGATTAATGTGTGAATAAATGTTATTTTATCTACTAATAATGCAGAATTAAGCTGTCTTCGAACTACTTTTGCTTGTCTGCTTGCGCAATAATGGCAAATGCCATTTATCTTATTATTAGGCTCTGTTTGGGTTACATGATCTCTATTAGGTTATTGTCTGAACTGAACTACAATTTAGTTGTTATTTTGCTTGCCATGTGAACCTGATGTGTATTCTCTATGATGTGAACCTGATTTGTATATTATTCAAAACCTGATGTGTATTGAAAACTTTATGTTTACTTTTTGGATCGTTAATCCTTTAATCATATTGCTTTAGGGAAATGGCGCCACCACCACCACCATGTCGATGGTGCAAGTCAAGGTGCACCAACAGCCTTGCAACTGGCACGCTGTTCGGCATCCACTTCTAGTCTAGTTTTCTTCATGCGGCGGTAATAAATTATATGAAACTAGTAACCACTATTTTGTTTTTAGTGTGATTGGCATTAATGCATCGTGTATATATCATTTTGCTTTTTGCACACAGATCATCCCATGCAATGTGAGGTCAGAATTCAACAAGCTGACCGAAGACTCTATGACCTTTGAGGCTCCTGGGGGCCCCTACACCATGGAGGTCGAGAAAGGACGAAATATGACGTAGGTGGGAGGAGATGGATGGGTTCGTTTCATCGCCCACATGCATATCACCGGTGGTGAGTTGATCATCTTCTCCTTCAGAGCAGAAAGACCCAACCCGGCCGTCATTTATGTCAACAAAGCGGAAGATGATGAGGATGATGATGACCCACTTGATGAAGGCATCGTAGTTCAAAGAATGAGGTTGAGCGAGGAGGAGGTGTGCAACCTATGGGACATAATTCCGCCACGTGCTGACTTCGTCGGGATGCCATTCGTGGCCCACCTGACAAGTACCATGGTTGATCGACATGTCATGGTATGTTGCATTTACTGTAGTAATTTGATGATATGCTTTATTGTTATACTTAGTGTAGAGTCCGATGATATATATGCTTAGTGAATCCGATGATATATATGGTTAGTGAATCCGATGATATATATGCTTCGTGTAGAATCCAAAGAACTGTTAATAGTGTAGAATCCATATATACTTATTAGTAGAATTTATGCTTAGTAGAAATGTAGTACTGTCTTTTAATAGTGTAGAATGTGTGAGGCTAATTATTAATTGATATGTTTTTCTTATTCAGAAATTGCCAAAGAGCCTATCTGAGAGTTGTGGTATCAAGCCTGATGAAGAAGACTCTGCTGGAATACGCCTTACCGCGAGGGGCTCCGTCACCACCTGTGCGTACGGCGTGGACACGAATGGTCACACACACTTCAACTCGGTTGGGTGGAAGAGCTTCCTCGTCGGCAAGAATCTTTATGTTCGACATGCCATCCTAATTACTATCAGGAACACCCACTGCCAAGGCTTGAGGATGATGATCGTCATCGATATCATCTAAAACTACATATGCATGCGTGTGGCTGCTGAACCATTTATATGCCAGTATGACTACCTAGTAGACTTATCAACTATGATCTATCCATGCATTGTTGACTACTATATATGAGTTTGTGAGATTGTGTGGTTATATTAAATGTGGTATTGTCATTAATGTTTGTGAGATGGTTCTGTGAACTTAGTTTATTTGCACTAGACTTGTCTTGATTTCCATGAATATTGCATCTGACTTCTTTTTATTATTTTTAATTTCTATTTACCTAGTTGTAGCATGGGGATAAAATAGGGCGCTACTACTATGTGATGATAGTAGCAGCGTTGGTAGAGAAAGAGGCGCTCCTACTAAGTATTTTAGCTGCAGCGCTTGTTTAGAAATGTGCTACTGTTAAATAATAGCTATAGCGCCCTAGCAGTAGTGCGGGTGCCCCCGCTACTGGTATGTAAAAAACCAACGCCACTAGTAAGGTTTTCTCGTAGTGAAGTGGCACCAATGAGGACGATAGAGTAAGTGGCATTTCATCCATGTTCATCATGCTTGTTGTTGGTGTTTGAAGTGCTAACTTGTTTTGTTTTCATGTAGTACAACATTGCACAAAACTTGTTCAAAGGAGAGGAGAAGAGGACCAAAAAGGGGAAGATCAAGAAAGGAAGGCCATTTACCTTGCCTCATTGCTATGATGTGTTGAAGGATGATGATTTGGATGATTTGGATTTGAGCAACAAACACAAGCGAACAATTGAGTTGGATGATGATGATGAGGATGAGGATGCATCAAGTGATGACGGCAAGAGAAGCCCCACACCCAACTCGGTTTCATACTCGAAGCCAAAACGATTGGATGGGTGCAAGAAAGACGCAAAAGAAAAAAAGAAGAGGAAAGGAGATGATGAGCTCAAAAATGCTATGGAAGCTATTGTGAAGGCAAGAAAAGAAGCCAACGAGGTGAGGAAAATGGCAAGGAACCAAGATGCCGCGGCCGAGGAGAGGAAGGTGGCTTTGGAGGAGAGGAAGGTGAGCAATGAGGAGAGAACTAGATTGTTGGAATGGGAAAAACACTTGTTCTTCTTGGACACATATCCTCAATGAGGCGTAAAAGGAGCATGTCAATCTTGTCCGTGAAGAAGTCTTGATCCATAAAAAAGCCATGATTCGCGTAATGGGTGGTGGTGGCCTTGGCGCCATGGGAGGCATGGGTGGCTTTGGAGCTATCATGGGCGGCTTAGGTGCCATGGGTGGCTTTGGAGCTACCATGAAGACCATGGAAGGCATGGGTGGCTTTGGAGCACCCCCCGGCGCCATGGTCGCCATGGGAGGCATGAGTTTTGCGTCTCTCATGGGAGGTATGGGTGCATCTCCGGCCACCATGGACGGAATGTCTTCCGGTGTGCCTCACACACCTTCCCATGAAGATGCCGTTGAAGATCTTGCCAATATCGTCCGAGCTTCACGTGATGCGGTGCGCGACAATGATAATGATGAGGAAGAATCATTTTCGGAGGAGGAAGAATCGTCTTCGAAAGATGAGGACGAGGCTTGATGTGTCTTTCGTTTATGTCATGGATTTGGTTGGATGAACTTATGGGCATGAATTTTTATTCATCAACTTGTTTGTGTGAAATTATATGCCATGTTCATTGCATTTTGAATGTTTGAAATTCATTTTGTGTCCAAAATGCAACATATGGCATGCGCCGGCGAGTCGCATGCGCTGCATTTTAGCGCGGCCGGTCGCGCCAAACCAGACGATGAACATGCGGCAAAATAGTTTTTTGCGCGCGGCGTGTTGGGCGGTTGTTGGAGATGCTCTTAGTAGAGTTAGCTTCGGAGGTTGTTGTGGCAGTGGCCGCACCTGCGTGTGTATGTTCTCTGCATATATGTACATACTTGACTGATAAATAGACATGAGTTCAGTCTCTCTGGTGTTACTCTACCTTGCATTGCATGGTATCACATACCTTGTTCTTCTTCCTCGCTTCTGCTTCCGCACTCATTCCTAACATCTGAACATAAAAATTGGTCAGATCCCATATTCTCGTTGTATGCAAAATTACTGCACACCGGTCAAAACGAGGGTGAATTGCCCTGGACAAATTATAGCATGGGGATGATGAAAAGCACGCGTATATTTTCTGTTCTACTAAGCCAATTGATTTTGCAGATTTTTGCGTGGCAAACGCCAATATAGATCGCTCAAGTTGGCCCTATCCACTTGCATGCGTGAACCTTCTAAATATGCGGCCAAGTTTGTCGATACCATGTACGTAGCAGACCGCGATAGGCCTTACCCGATCGACCGGCTAGCTGTATTTGGTTGGAAAGGTTTATGGATGGATAGATGCCGTGTACGTCGTTCGAGAGGCTAACGCTGGACCAAGCGGACCTAGATTTTGGATGCTCTCTCCCAAGTGGGGGACAGGGAGCGAGGGAGCGATTTGCAGGTGCACCTGAGCTGAATCTTTGACTATAAATATGCATGCGATGCACTGCTCTCTTGCACAAGCCACACTAGGGAGCTAGCTAACCATGGCCGCCTCTGCCTCTTGCATTTCTCTGGTGGTGCTCGTGGCCCTGGCCACGGCGGCGTCGGCGCAGCTGTCCCCGACGTTCTACGATTCGTCGTGCCCCGGGGCGCTGGCCGCCATCAAGAGCGCCGTGACGGCCGCCGTGAGCAGCGACCCCCGCATGGGCGCGTCGCTGCTCCGGCTGCACTTCCACGACTGCTTTGTCCAGGCAAGCTCCGCATAACTGGAACTTCGCTAACTAATTTGCTTGATCGAGGAACAGCTGGGATTAACCAATTATTTGCTGTGCGTGTTTTGCTGGCTGCAGGGCTGCGACGCCTCTGTTCTGCTGTCCGGCAACGAGCAGAACGCGGGTCCAAACGCGGGGTCGCTGAGGGGCTTCGGTGTCATCGACGGCATCAAGGCCCAGGTCGAGGCCGTGTGCAAGCAAACCGTCTCCTGCGCTGACATCCTCGCCGTCGCCGCCCGCGACTCGGTCGTCGCCGTAAGATCATCATCTTACAAGCACTTACATGCATGATCACTTGGATGGTCGCCGTAGGATCATCCTCTTGCACCATCGTTAAGACGTTAACTGTTGGTTTTGAATCATTCGCGTGCGTGCAGCTCGGAGGGCCGTCATGGACAGTTCCTCTGGGGAGAAGGGACTCCACAGGTGCAAACGCGGGGCTGGCAAACAGCGACATCCCAGGCCCGGGCTCCAGCCGGGCGCAGCTCGAGGCCGCGTTCCTCAAGAAGGGCCTGGACACGGTCGACATGGTGGCCCTCTCCGGCGCACACACCATCGGGCGGGCGCAGTGCAGCTCCTTCCGCTCTCGGATCTACGGCTGCGACACCAACATCAACGCCGCCTACGCGGCGTCGCTCCGGGCCAACTGCCCCCAGTCCGGCGGCAACGGCAACCTGGCGCCGCTGGACGCGACGACGCCCAACACCTTCGACAACGCATACTACACGGACCTCCTGTCCCAGAAGGGGCTCATGCACTCGGACCAGGTGCTGTTCAACGGCGACACTACCGACAACACGGTCCGGAACTTCGCGTCCAACCCGGCGGCGTTCAGCAGCGCCTTCACGACGGCCATGATCAAGATGGGCAACATCGCGCCGCTCACCGGGGCGCAGGGCCAGATCAGGCTCAGCTGCTCCAAGGTGAACTCCTGATTGACGTACACGTCGATCGGCAGCTCGCCAGCACGACACACGTCAATGAATAAGTCCCCAGAAGCAGTAGCCAAGACCAATTATAGCACTTAGCAACCAGGTCATGGCCTACTCGGTGCATGCTGTGGTGCTTGAAGACCTCAAGTTTGAAATGCGCGCCAGGTTTTCGAAGCCTGAGGTTCAGGCATGCAGGAGAGATGCAAACAGCGCCGCCCATGTACTAGCTAAACTAGCGACTAGGCCTGCAACCTAATGGTGCCCATGCTTTAGACTAGCCATAGTGGGAGTAACTTCGCAATAATTTTAAATTCAACTCAGCAAATTTGCTTATGTGGCAATGAGTTAATGAAGAGAGAGGTACTTGTAGTAACTTAGCTAGTTACTGTAAGATCACATGTCCCAATGCAATATGAGTCTGTAACTTAATAAATGAATCTTTGCATGTTATTACCCTTATGTTACTACCCACTATGAAGATAGTAACATAGTCTAGGGATATGTGTATGTTACTAATGTATGTTACTATCCATTGTGGCTAGTCTTAATGTAATGTGGGAGTATGACTATGGTGGTGTTTGGTTCTCTAGTCCTAGGATTTTTTCTAGTCCCAACTAAAAAGTCTCCCTAGTCCCTTGCTAGAGGTTATTAAATGACCATGTTGCCCCTAGTCTACTACCCCTATAAAAGAAAGAGAGAGCGGAGAACCAAACAATCAGACCCATCCATCAACAAGATCTAATGGTCCTAAATCCTTCCAAGTTTAACGCAAAAAACCACGCATTAAGGCACATCGATCGCTAACTCTGCCGTGCCGTTCGAAAAAAATACCCGCACACCCACACGACCTCTCGCCCACGTAGCCTCCCGCACACCCGCATCGATCGCTAACCCATCGATCCTCCTCACGGGCCGTTCCTCCCGCAGCCTCCCGTCCATCGTCGCTCCCTTTGCCGCGGGAGCTGCCGCTGGTCGCGCCCTCCGACGCCCAAGTTGTCACCGGAGCCGCCCGTCGCGCCTTCCGCCGCAGGTCGCTGCGCCCTTTGCCGCGGGTGTCGTCCGAGCCGCTCATCTTGGAGTCCTCAACCGCCACCGCGCACGCAGGTGAGAGGAGCGCGACCCTAGCTACAGGTTCCTATTGGGTTGGGTACCGTACTGATGGCTGATGCATGCGGCGGGTTGGGGATTGGGATGTAGGTGGCGCGACGGAGGGGGAGTACGACGAGGTTCTGGGGCAGCTCTCCTCTCTCATGCAGAACGTGCGGGCACACACCGGCAACCCACGCAACCAGTTGGACCTCATGGACCGCTACCTCCAGGTTCGTCCCCTCCTCCTCATGCTCCGCCTGAATCGCGATGAGGGAATGTGTTGTCTGATGCGGGTGAATTTGGTTAGATTCTCGAGCTGGAGGAGGCCATCGCGTGGATGAAGGTCATCCATGTCACCGGGACCAAAGGGAAGGTGAATCACGAGATAACATGTAATAACTCTCTCCAATTACAATACCAGATGTTGTGTTCTACTATACTGTTCGCCAGTGATGGGGCATTCTAATTTGGTTCTCATATCTAAGCAACTATTGTGCAACAATGAAGTTTTACCAAATCAATATGGTGCTATTTGGCACTGACATGCAGTGTAACCAGTTACAGAGTTCCCCAATCTCTGCTTTGACTGATTTGCCACTATACAGTTGGTGCCAAGGATTCGAGAAGGTGAACTAATACCAAGAACCATGTCGCCGGATGGTTCAGGAAGAGATGGTCCTGATAGTCGAGGTATTTGAGCCTCCCATGTTAACTGTGCTTGGTTATTACATAACATCCATCATATGCAATTGATTATTACATAATCATCACCATTTTGTTAACTATGCTTGGTTCAAACATTCAGATTTCAGTTAAGTATTTTCTCTCTGGAAAGCATGCAAAATAAATATATAAATTGTGTTATCTGGACCTTTAATGGCCTTCCTTTATATCCATGCATTTTCTCTTCCGTTCAGTTGTAATTATTTTACCATTTTCTTCTTGAAACAGATAAACTGTGCATTGGGTGAACTTGTTACTACAGAGATTTCCGTATTCAGTCTATCCCATTACTCATTTGCTTCATAAGTTCCTACCATATTGTTTATGTCGATTTATTCTACTCATATTCATAATTCACGCGCCGCTATCACCGCCACTTTGAGGCCTTAGCCACCAAGCGGCATCCTTTCCCGTGAGGCTTAATTCAGTACATGCTTCTCTGAATTTCTATGAGATTAATTCAGTATATGTTTCTCTGAATGTTATCCTGCCATGTTGGAATGTATCATTGGAATGCAAGTTAGGATGCTCTCTCTCCGTATGATATACTTTATGTTCTATCACAAATTTGATTTGTTTTAGGTGATGTACATGAATGGTGGCAGATGGTTGTGGATTGAGGGAATGTAGATGCGACTAGCGAGCACTTACTCTGAGGTGCTTTCAGGTCAATGATTGCTTTCTACCCTATGCACACAACATGTCCCTCCCTTTATTTATGATTTGAACAGGATATTGCATGGTGTTCAAGTTCTATTATATTTTATTACTCTATAATTTGGTCCTAAAGATGACACCTTCCAGAATTTGGTTAGTTCTGTTCATGTCATGCTTGCTTCTCTTACACATGATTGTACTTTTTCCCTCGATGTTTTGCTTTCGCAACTTCATTAGAAGCATTATTGTTCTAAAAGTTTCAGCTGTACTGATCATGGCACTTCTTTTTCTTGTCTTTGTAGATGATGGATTAATAAGACTGTTTGGACAAAATTCTGATTTTTTTAACACTTGTTCCATGTGCGAATGTTCTGGGAGCACCAACTCCAACTGCTGACAAGGTGAAGCTTCTTAAGTCACTGCCAAATCTCACCATGTTAAGTAATCGATTTTACTTATCAAAGAAAGACCAAAGAATTGGCCATGATGCCATGTTTTAATTAAGTTTGTTGCATGCCACGAGTTAAAGGGAACCTGTTCCTATAGGATAATAGAATGCAATGTTAATAGCCAGGGACTATTTTGAATATTTACATGTAAAGTATCCATCCTTTTTTCTGTATATCTTTTGTGTTTTTTCTTCTAACATCAGCACTTCAGCAAAAGATGTCGTAAACCGTGTAATGTGGCAACACCAAGAAGGCCACCATCAAGACGAAGGTGAAGGAAATATGCCCTAGAGGCAATAATAAAGTTATTATTTATTTCCTTATTTCATGATAAAGGTTTATTATTCATGCTAGAATTGTATTAACCGGAAACATAATACATGTGTGAATACATAGACAAACAGAGTGTCACTAGTATGCCTCTACTTGACTAGCTCGTTAATCAAAGATGATTATGTTTCCTAACCATAGACAAAGAGTTGTTATTTGATTAACGGGATCACATCATTAGGAGAATGATGTGATTGACTTGACCCATTTCATTAGCTTAGCACTCGATCGTTTAGTATGTTGTTATTGCTTTCTTCATGACTTATACATGTTCCTATGACTATGAGATTATGCAACTCCCGTTTACCGGAGGAACACTTTGTGTGCTACCAAACGTCACAACGTAACTGGGTGATTATAAAGGAGCTCTACAGGTGTCTCCAAAGGTACATGTTGGGTTGGCGTATTTCGAGATTAGGATTTGTCACTCCGATTGTCGGAGAGGTATCTCTGGGCCCTCTCGGTAATGCACATCACCTAAGCCTTGCAAGCATTGCAACTAATGAGTTAGTTGCGAGATGATGTATTACGGAACGAGTAAAGAGACTTGCCGGTAACGAGATTGAACTAGGTATTGAGATACCGACGATCGAATCTCGGGCAATTAACATACCGATGACAAAGGGAACAACGTATGTTGTTATGCGGTCTGACCGATAAAGATCTTCGTAGAATATGTAGGAGCCAATATGAGCATCCAGGTTCCGCTATTGGTTATTGACCGGAGACGTGTCTCGGTCATGTCTACATTGTTCTCGAACCCGTAGGGTCCGCACGCTTAAGGTTTTGATGATAGTTATATTATGAGTTTATGAGTTTTGATGTACCGAAGGAGTTCGGAGTCCCGGATGAGATCAGGGACATGACGAGGAGTCTCGAAATGGTCAAGACGTAAAGATCGATATATTGGATGACTATATTCGGACATCGGAAAGGTTCCGAGTGATTCGGGTATTTTCGGAGGTATCGGGGAGTTACGGGAATACGAGGAAGAAGCAATGGGCCTTAATGGGCCTTAGTGGGAAGGACTAGGAGGTGGCGCGCGCCCCTCCCAAGCCCAGTCCGAATTGGACAAGGGATTTGGGGTGCGGCCCCTCTCTCCCTTCCTTCCCCTCTTCCCCCCTTTCCCCCCTTCTCCTAGTTGGACTAGGAAAGGTGGAAACCTACTCCAACTAGGAGTAGGAATCCTACTCCTCCTTGGCGCGCCCACAAGGGCCGGCCGGCCTCCCCCTTGCTCCTTTATATACGGGGGCAGGGGGCACCCCATAGACACAAGTTGATCCACGTGATCATATTCTTAGCCGTGTGCGGTGCCTCATTCCACCATAATCCTCGATAATATTGTAGCGGTGCTTAGGCGAAGCCCTGCGACGGTAGAATATCAAGATCGTCACCACGCCGTCGTGCTGACGGAACTCTTCCCCGACACTTTGCTGGATCGGAGTCCGGGGATCGTCATCGAGCTGAACGTGTGCTAAAACTCGGAGGTGCCGTAGTTTCGGTGCTTGATCGGTCGGGCCGTGAAGACGTACGACTACATCAACCGCGTTGTGCTAACGCTTCCGCTGTCGGTCTACAAGGATACGTAGATCACACTCTCCCCTCTCGTTGCTATGCATCACCATGATCTTGTGTGTGCATAGGAATTTTTTTAAAATTACTACGTTCCCCAACAGAAGGTGCAAACATGCAGAGCAGGTCTTGACTCCAGACTTATTTGTCATTCATTCACAGAGGCAATAAATATTATCTTTGTAATTTGAGATTTTCAAATATGATGCCTCAGTTTATAAGTCTGTTGCATGTAACATCCTTTTTTACTTAAAAAGTTTGGCTTCGCTTCTCATTATGGGTTTGGTGCTTATATTATTCTTACACAAGCCAGTTTCACCTCAATTTATCATACAACTTAGAATTAATTAGAGCCCTGTTATTGATCCTTACTTAATGCAACTGAAAGGAAAAAACTTCCTAAAGATCCATCCACGTCTTTGCTCTCTTTTCCAACTTTTGGTTTTGTTCTCTTCAACATTTATTTTTTCAACACAATATCGATTTCGCTCACAACTTAGCAATAATTGCATGAGAGTAAAAATTGGGGTCATAGCAATGGTTAATAATGTCCTTTTTCTGTCATGTTGGTTCCATGTGTTTGTTACATTTATTTAATTAGAATTCGAGCTCGGTACCCGGGGATCCTCTAGAGTCGACCTGCAGGCATGCAAGCTTGAGTATTCTATAGTCTCACCTAAATAGCTTGGCGTAATCATGGTCATAGCTGTTTCCTGTGTGAAATTGTTATCCGCTCACAATTCCACACAACATACGAGCCGGAAGCATAAAGTGTAAAGCCTGGGGTGCCTAATGAGTGAGCTGTGGCATCCGAGCCTAGGTTTTATGTGTTGATGTTATATGCACGAGTAGAACACAAGTGAGTTGTGGGCGATATAAGTCATACTGCTTACCAGCATGTCATACTTTGGTTCGGCGGTATTGTTGGACGAAGCGGCCGGACCGACATTACGCGTACGCTTACGCGAGACCGGTTCTCCCGACGTGCTTTGCACAAAGGTGGCTAGCGGGTGACAGTTTCTCCAACTTTAGTTGAACCGAGTGTGGCTACGCCCGGTCCTTGCGAAGGTTAAACAGCACACAACTTGACAAACTATCGTTGTGGTTTTGATGCGTAGGTAAGATCGGTTCTTGCTTAAGCCCGTAGCAGCCACGTAAAACTTGCAACAACAAAGTAGAGGACGTCTAACTTGTTTTTGCAGGGCATGTTGTGATGTGATATGGTCAAGACATGATGCTAAATTTTATTGTATGAGATGATCATGTTTTGTAACCGAGTTATCGGCAACTGGCAGGAGCCATATGGTTGTCGCTTTATTGTATGCAATGCAATTACGCTATAATGCTTTACTTTATCACTAAGCGGTAGCAATAGTCGTGCAAGCATTAAGATTGGCGAGACGACAACGATGCTAACGATGGTGGATTCAAGGTGTCGCGCCGGTGAACGATGGTGATCAACGACGGTGCTTCGAAGATGGAGATCACAAGCACAAGATGATGATGGCCATATCATATCACTTATATTGATTGCATGTGATGTTTATCTTTTATGCATCTTATCTTGCTTTGATTGACGGTAGCATTTTAAGATGATCTCTCACTAAATTATCAAGAAGTGTTCTCCCTGAGTATGCACCGTTGTGAAAGTTCTTCGTGCTGAGACACCACGTGATGATCGGGTGTGATAGGCTCTACGTTCAAATACAACGGGTGCAAAACAGTTGCACACGCGGAATACTCAGGTTATACTTGACGAGCCAAGCATATACAGATATGGCCTCGGAACACGGAGACCGAAAGGTCGAGCGTGAATCATATAGTAGATATGATCAACATAACGATGTAAACCATTGAAAACTACTCCATCTCACGTGATGATCGGTTATCGTTTTGTTGATTTGGATCACGTAATCACTTAGAGGATTAGAGGATGTCTATCTAAGTGGGAGTTCTTTAAGTAATATGATTAATTGAACTTTAATTTATCATGAACTTAGTCCTGGTAGTATTAGCATATCTATGTTGTAGATCAAAAGCTCGCGTTGTTGCTTTCATATGTTTATTTTGATATGTTCCTAGAGAAAATGTGTTGAAAGATGTTAGTAGCAATGATGCGGATTGGATCCGTGATCTGAGTTTATCCTCATTGCTGCAAGAAGAATTATGTCCTTGATGCACCGCTAGGTGACAGACCTATTGTAGGAGCAGAGGCTAGACGTTATGAACGTTTGGCTAGCTCAATATGATGACTACTTGATAGTTTAGTGCACCATGCTTAATGGCTTAGAATCGGGACTTCAAAGACGTTTTGAACGTCATGGACCATATGAGATGTTCCAGGAGTTGAAACTAATATTTCAAGCAAATACCCGAGTTGAGAGATATGAAGTCTCCAACAAGTTCTATAGCTAAAAGATGGAGGAGAATAGCTCAAGCAGTGAGCATGTGCTCAGATTGTCTGGGTACTACAATCGCTTGAATCAAGTGGGAGTTAATCTTCCAGATAAAATAGTGATTGACAGAATTCTCTAGTCACCATCACCAAGTTAGTAGAACTTCGTGATGAACTATAATATGCAAGGGATAACGGAAATGATTCCCAAGCTCTTCGTAATGCTGAAAATGACGAAGGTAGAAATCGAGAAAAACATCAAGTGTTGATGGTAGACAAGACCACTAGTTTCAAGAAAAGGGCAGAGGGAAGAAGGGGAACTTCAAGAAGAACAGCAAGCAAGTTGCTGCTCAAGTGAAGAAGCCCAAGTCTGGTCCTAAGCCTGAGACTAAGTGCTTCTACTGCAAAGGGACTGGTCACTGGAAGCGGAACTACCCCAAGTGATTGGCGGATAAGAAGGATGGCAAAGTGAACATAAGTATATTTGATATACATGTTATTGATGTGTACTTTACTAGTGTTTATAGCAAACCCTCAGTATTTGATACTAGTTCAGTTGCTAAGATTAGTAACTCGAAACGGGAGTTGCAGAATAAACAGAGACTAGTTAAGGGTGAAGTGACGATGTGTGTTGGAAGTGGTTCCAAGATTGATATGATCATCATCGCACACTCCCTAATTTCGGGATTAGTGTTGAACCTAAATAAGTGTTATTTGGTGTTTGCGTTGAGCATGAATATGATTTGATCATGTTTATTGTAATACGGTTATTCATTTAAGTAAGAGAATAAATTGTTGTTCTGTTTACATGAATAAAACCTTATATGGTTACACACCCAATGAAAATAGTTCGTTGGATCTCGATCGTAGTGATACACATAATCATAATATTGAAACCAAAAGATGCAAAGTTAATAATGATAGTGCAACTTATTTGTGACACTGACCGTTTAGGTCATATTGGTGTAAAGCGCATGAAGAAACTCCATGCTGATGGGCTTTTGGAATCACTTGATTATGAATCAGTTGATGCTTGCGAACCATGCCTCATGGGCAAGATGACTAAGACTCTGTTCTTCGGAACAATGGAGCGAGCAACAGATTTGTTGGAAATCATACATACTGATGTATGTGGTCCGATAAATATTGAGGCTCGCGACAGTATCATTATTTTCTGATCTTCACAGATGATTTGAGCAGATATGAGTATATCTACTTGATGAAACATAAGTCTGAAACATTTGAAAAGTTCAAAGAATTTCAGAGTGAAGTGAAAAATCATCGTAACAAGAAAATAAAGTTTCTACGATCTGATCGTAGAGAAGAGTATTTGAGTTACGAGTTTGGCCTTCAGTTATAAAACAATGTGAAATAGTTCACTACTCACGCCACCTGGAACACCACAATGTAATGGTGTGTCCGAACGTCATAACCGTACTTTTAGATATGGTGCGATCTATGATGTCTCTACCGATCTAACCACTATCGTTTTGGGGTTATGCATTAGAGACAGCTACATTCACGTTAAAAGGGCACCATCTAAATCGTTGAGACGACACCGTATGAACTATGGTTTGGCAAGAAACCTAAGCTGTCGTTTCTTAAAGTTTGAGGTTGCAATGCTTATGTGAAAAAGTTTCAACCTGATAAGCTCAAACCAAATCGGAGAAGTGCGTCTTCATAGGATACCAAAAGAAAATGTTGGGTACACCTTCTATCACAGATCCGAAGGCAAGATATTCATTGCGAGAATGGATCCTTTCTAGAGAAGGAGTTTCTCTCGAAAGAAGTGAGTGGGAGGAAAGTAGAACTTGATGAGTAACTGTACCTGCTCCCTTATTGGAAAGTAGTTCATCACAGAAATCTGTTCCTTGTGACTACTACACCAATTAGTAAGGAAGCTAATGATGATGATCATGTAACTTCAGATCAAGTTACTAACCGATCTCGTAGGTAAACCAGAGTGAGACCGCACCAGAGTGGTACGGTAATCCTATTCTAGAAGTCATGTTACTAGACCATGACAAACTTGCGAACTACGAGGAAGCGATGATGAGCCCAGATTCCGCGAAATGGATTGAAGCCATGAAATCTGAGATATGATCCATGTATGAGAACAAAGTATGGACTTTGATGGATTTGCCCGATGATCGGCAAGCCATAGAAAATAAATGGATCTTCAAGAGGAAGACGGACGCTGATAGTAGTGTTACTATCTACAAAGCTAGAATTGTCGCAAAAGGTTTTCGACAAGTTCAAGGTGTTGACTACGATGAGAGTTTCTCACTCGTATCTATGCTTAAGTCTGTCCGAATCATGTTAGCAATTGCCGCATTTTATGAAATCTGGCAAATGGATAAACAAAACTGCATTCCTTAATGGATTTATAAGAAGAGTTGTATACGATGCAACTAGAAGGTTTTGTCGATCCTAAAGGTGTTAACTAAATATGCAAGCTCCAGCGATCCATCTATGGACTGGTGCAAGCATCTCGGAGTTGGAATATGCGCTTTGATGAGATGATCAAAGCATATAGTTTTATACAGACTTGCGGTGAAGCCTGTATTTACAAGAAAGTGAGTGGGAGCACTACATCATTTCTGATAAGTATATGTGAATGACATATTGTTGATCGGAAATAATGTAGAATTATTCTGCAAAGCATAAAGGAGTGTTTTGAAAGGAGTTTTTCAAAGAAAGACTCGGTGAAGCTGCTTACATATTGAGCATCAAGATCTATAGAGATAGATCAAGACGCTTGATAAGTTTTTTCAATGAGTACATACCTTGACAAGATTTTGAAGTAGTTCAAAATGGAACAGTCAAAGAAAGATTCTTGCCTGTGTTACAAGGTGTGAAATTGAGTAAGACTCAAAGCCCGACCACGGCAGAAAATAGAAAGAGAATGAAAGTCATTCCCTATGCCTTGGCCATAGGTTCTATAAAGTATGCATGCTGTGTACCAGATCTATTGTATACCCTACACTGATTTTAGCAAGGGAGTACAATAGTGATCTAGGAGTAGATCACTGGACAGCGGTCAAAATTATCCTTAGTGGAATAAGGAAATATATTTCTCAATTATGGAGGTGACAAAAAGGTTCGTCGTAAAAAGTTACGTCGATGCAAGTTTTGACACAGATCTGGATGACTCTAAGTCTCGATCTAGATACATATTGAAAGTGGGAGCAATTAGCTAGAGTAGCTGTGCAGAGCATTGTAGACATAGAATTCGCAAAATACTTACGGATCTGTATGTGACAGACCCGTTGACTAAATTATCTCACAAGCAAAACATGATCACACCTTAGTACTCTTTGGGTGTTAATCACATAAACGATGTGAACTAGATTACTGACTCTAGTAAACCCTTTGGGTATAGGTCACATGACGATGTGAACTATGGGTGTTAATCACATGGTGATGTGAACTATAGTGTTGAATCACATGGCGATGTGAACTAGATTATTGACTCTAGTGCAAGTGGGAGACTGAAGGAAATATGCCCTAGAGGCAATAATAAAGTTATTATTTATTTCCTTATATCATGATAAATGTTTATTATTCATGCTAGAATTGTATTAACCGGAAACATAATACATGTGTGAATACATAGACAAACAGAGTGTCACTAGTATGCCTCTACTTGACTAGCTCGTTAATCGAAGATGGTTATGTTTCCTAACCATGAAAAAGAGTTGTTATTTGATTAACGGGCACATCATTAGGTAGAATGATGATTGACATGACCCATTCCATTAGCTTAGCACCCGATCGTTTAGTATGTTGCTATTGCTTTCTTCATGACTTATACATGTTCCTATGACTATGAGATTATGCAACTCCCGTTGCCGGAGGAACACTTTGTGTGCTACCAAACGTCACAACGTAACTGGGTGATTATAAAGGAGCTCTACAGGTGTCTCCAAAGGTACATGTTGGGTTGGCGTATTTCGAGATTAGGATTTGTCACTCTGATTGTCGGAGAGGTATCTCTGGGCCCTCTCGGTAATGCACATCACATAAGCCTTGCAAGCATTGCAACTAATGAGTTAGTTGTGAGATGATGTATTACGGAACGAGTAAAGAGACTTGCCGGTAACGAGATTGAACTAGGTATTAAGATACCAACGATCGAATCTCGGGCAAGTAACATACCGATGACAAAGGGAACAACGTATGTTGTTATGCGGTCTGACCGATAAAGATCTTCGTAGAATATGTAGGAGCCAATATGAGCATCCAGGTTCCGCTATTGGTTATTGACCGGAGACGTGTCTCGGTCATGTCTACATTGTTCTCGAACCCGTAGGGTCCGCACGCTTAAGGTTTCGATGACAGTTATATTATGAGTTTATGAGTTTTGATGTACCGAAGGAGTTCGGAGTCCCGGATGAGATCGGGGACATGACGAGGAGTCTCGAAATGGTCGAGACGTAAAGATCGATATATTGGACGACTATATTCGGACATCGGAAAGGTTCCGAGTGATTCGGGTATTTTCGGAGGTACCGGGGAGTTACGGGAATACGAGGAAGAAGCAATGGGCCTTAATGGGCCTTAGTGGAGACAGGAGTGGCGCCGCGCCCCCCTCCCAAGCCCAGTCCGAATTGGACATCTTACACTAAGCACGCATGTGATGCTCCAATATGACATCTCACATTCTACTCTCACACTTAGAACCTTCTTATAATACTCACAATTATGCCTTCGATCAAAAGGAAGTCCAATGTTTTTGTCCTAAATCCCTCTTTGTTTTAGTTATATAATTTTTCACTAACTGCAACAACTAAATAAAACAGCTTTTTTGTCAAACATATTTAACTTGTCAGGGGATTAGTATTTTCCTATAGTGAATGTTTTCTCATCATAACCTTATATTATTTTAGATCAATCAGACATCATTTAGGTTAGGGACACTATAATAAGGTACGGTATTAGGTAGACCACACATAATTTTGTAGGGGGATAGAAATCACATGTTTTTTCTGGGAAGGGCCAATAATCAATACCTCTCACGATCAGACAAGATTATTCTGACGATGATTCACTCATCAAAATCTGACTGTTCCAAAATTTGCCACTGTGATCAGTAGTACTCATTCTGCTCAAATCAGTGAAGATTAAAATAATGAACTGTCGACCTAAAATGACAAAAAGTATGTAGTTCACAAGTTCCGTCATGTTAAGAAGAGTTTATCATGCCCCCATAGCAGTGCAGACAATGATCTAATCAAGGTCAAAAGCCAGCGCAGGAGTCTCATGCGCTTACCAAGACCTAGACGCATTGACAATCGAGATTCAATAAACCATTCACATTGGGTGTATGACCATTGAAGGTTTTATTCATGTAAATCAGAACAACAAATTTTCTCTGACTTTAAATGAATAACACGTATTGCAATAAACATGATCAAATCATATTCATGCTTAACGCAAACACCAAATAACATTTATTTAGGTTCAACACTAATCCCGAAAGTATAGGGAGTGTGCGATGATGATCATATCAATCTTGGAACCACTTCCAACACACATCGTCACTTCACCCTTAACTATTTTCTGTTCATTCTGCAACTCCCGTTTCGAGTTACTAATCTTAGCAACTGAACTAGTATCAAATACTGAGGGGTTGCTATAAACACTAGTAAAGTACACATCAATAACATGTATATCAAATATACTTATGTTCACTTTGCCATCCTTCTTATCCGCCAATCACTTGGGGTAGTTCCGCTTTCAGTGACCAGTCCCTTTGCAGTAGAAGCACTTAGTCTCAGGCTTAGGACCAGACTTGGGCTTCTTCACTTGAGCAGCAACTTGCTTGCTGTTCTTCTTGAAGTTCCCCTTCTTCCCTCTGCCCTTTTCTTGAAACTAGTGTCTTGTCTACCATCAACACTTGATGTTTTTCTCGATTTCTACCTTCTGCAATTTCAGCAATTACGAAGAGCTTGGGAATCGTTTCCGTTATCCCTTGCATATTATAGTTCATCACGAAGTTCTACTAACTTGGTGATGGTGACTAGAGAATTCGTCAATCACTATCTTATCTGGAAGATTAACTCCCACTTGATTCAAGCGATTGTAGTACCCAGACAATCTGAGCACATGCTCACTAGTTGAGCGATTCTCCTCCATTTTAGCTATAGAACTTGTTGGAGACTTCATATCTCTCAACTCGGGTATTTGCTTGAAATATTAACTTCAACTCCTGGAACATCTCATATGGTCCATGACGTTCAAAACGTCTTTGAAGTCCCGATTCTAAGCCATTAAGCATGGTGCACTAAACTATCAAGTAGTCATCATATTGAGCTAGCCAAACGTTCATAACGTCCGCATCTGCTCCTGCAATAGGTCTGTCACCTAGCGGTGCATCAAGGACACAATTGTTCTATGCAGCAATGAGGATAAACCTCAGATCACGGATCCAATCCGCATCATTGCTACTAACATCTTTCAACACAATTTTCTCTAGGAACATATCAAAATAAACACAGGGAAGCAACAATGCGAGCTATTGATCTACAACACGATTTGCAAAATACTACCAGGACTAAGTTCATGATAAATTTAACTTCAATTAATCATATTACTTAAGAACTCCCACTTAGATAGACATCCCTCTAATCCTCTAAGTGATCACGTGATCCAAATCAACTAAACCATGTCCGATCATCACGTGAGATGGAGTAGTTTCATTGGTGAACATCACTATGTTGATCATATCTACTATATGATTCACGCTCGACCTTTCGGTCTCCGTGTTCCGAGGCCATATCTGTATATGCTTGGCTCGTCAAGTATAACCTGAGTATTCCGCGTGTGCAACTGTTTTGCACCCGTTGTATTTAAACGTAGAGCCTATCACACCCGATCATCACGTGGTGTCTCAGCACGAAGAACTTTCGCAACGGTGCATACTCAGGGAGAACACTTCTTGATAATTAGTGAGAGATCATCTTATAATACTACCGTCAACCAAAGCAAGATAAGATGCATAAAAGATAAACATCACATGCAATCAATATAAGTGATATGATATGGCCATCATCATCTTGTGCTTGTGATCTCCATCTTCAAAGCACCGTTGTGATCACCATCGTCACCGGCGCGACACCTTGATCACCATCGTAGCATCGTTGTCGTCTCGCCAATCTTATGCTTCCACGACTATCGCTACCGATTAATGATAAAGTAAAGCATTACAGCGCGATTGCATTGCATACAATAAAGCGACAACCATATGGCTCCTGCCAGTTGCCGACCATATCACATCACAACATACCCTGCAAAAACAAGTTAGACGTCCTCTACTTTGTTGTTGCAAGTTTTACGTGGCTGCTACGGGTTTAAGCAAGAACCAATCTTACCTACGCATCAAAACCACAACGATAGTTTGTCAAGTTGGTGCTGTTTTAACCTTCGCAAGGACCGGGCGTAGCCACACTCGGTTCAACTAAAGTTGGAGAAACTGTCACCCGCTAGCCACCTTTGTGCAAAGCACGTCGGGAGAACCGGTCTCGCGTAAGCGTACGCGTAATGTCGGTCCGGGCTGCTTCATCCAACAATACCGCCGAACCAAAGTATGACATGCTGGTAAGCAGTATGACTTATATCGCCCACAACTCACTTGTGTTCTACTCGTGCATATAACATCAACACATAAAACCTAGGCTCGGATGCCACTGTTGGGGAATGTAGTAATTTCAAAAAATTTCCTACGCACACACAAGATCATGGTGATGCATAGCAACGAGAGGGGAGTGTGATCTACGTACCCTTGTAGACCGACAGCGGAAGCGTTAGCACAACGCGGTTGATGTAGTCGTACGTCTTCACGACCCGACCAATCAAGCATCGAAACTACGGCACCTCCGAGTTTTAGCACACGTTCAGCTCGATGACGATCCCCGGACTCCGATCCAGCAAAGTGTCGGGGAAGAGTTCCGTCAGCACGACGGCGTGGTGACGATCTTGATATTCTACCGTCGCAGGGCTTCGCCTAAGCACCGCTACAATATTATCGAGGATTATGGTGGAAGGGGGCACCGCACACAGTTAAGAATATGATCACGTGGATCAACTTGTGTCTATGGGGTGCCCCCTGCCCCCGTATATAAAGGAGAAAGGGGGAGGCCGGCCGGCCCTTGTGGGAGCGCCAAGGAGGAGTAGGATTCCTACTCCTAGTTGGAGTAGGTTTCCACCTTTCCTACTCCAACTAGGAGAAGGGGGGAAAGGGGGGAAGAGGGGAAGGAAGGGAGAGAGGGGCCGCACCCCAAATCCCTTGTCCAATTCGGACTGGGCTTGGGAGGGGCGCGCGCCACCTCCTGGTCCTTCCCACTAAGGCCCATTAAGGCCCATTGCTTCTTCCTCGTATTCCCGTAACTCCCCGGTACCTCCGAAAATACCCAAATCACTCGGAACCTTTCCGATGTCCGAATATAGTCGTCCAATATATCGATCTTTACGTCTCGACCATTTCAAGACTCCTCGTCATGTCCCTGATCTCATCCGGGACTCCGAACTCCTTCGGTACATCAAAACTCATAAACTCATAATATAACTATCATCGAAACCTTAAGCGCGCGGACCCTACGGGTTCGAGAACAATGTAGACATGACCGAGACACGTCTCCGGTCAATAACCAATAGCGGAACCTGGATGCTCATATTGGCTCCTACATATTCTACGAAGATCTTTATCGGTCAGACCGCATAACAACATACGTTGTTCCCTTTGTCATCGGTATGTTACTTGCCCGAGATTCGATCGTCGGTATCTCAATATCTAGTTCAATCTCGTTACCGGCAAGTCTCTTTACTCGTTCCGTAATACATCATCTCGCAACTAACTCATTAGTTGCAATGCTTGCAAGGCTTAGGTGATGTGCATTACCGAGAGGGCCCAGAGATACCTCTCCGACAATCGGAGTGACAAATCCTAATCTCGAAATACGCCAACCCAACATGTACCTTTGGAGACACCTGTAGAGCTCCTTTATAATCACCCAGTTACGTTGTGACGTTTGGTAGCACACAAAGTGTTCCTCCGGTAAACGGGAGTTGCATAATCTCATAGTCATAGGAACATGTATAAGTCATGAAGAAAGCAATAACAACATACTAAACGATCGAGTGCTAAGCTAATGAAATGGGTCAAGTCAATCACATCATTCTCCTAATGATGTGATCCCGTTAATCAAATAACAACTCTTTGTCTATGGTTAGGAAACATAATCATCTTTGATTAACGAGCTAGTCAAGTAGAGGCATACTAGTGACACTCTGTTTGTCTATGTATTCACACATGTATTATGTTTCCGGTTAATACAATTCTA